>NC_133325.1:332527382-332814882 GCF_042186555.1 Aquarana catesbeiana
TTATATTATGAAAGATAATGTTACGCTGAGTAAATTGATACCCAACATGTCATCCTTCAAAATTGCGCCCGCTCGTGGAATGGTGACAAACTTTGACCCTTAAAAATCTTCATAGGAGACGTTTAAAAATTTCTACAGGTTAGCAGTTTTGAGTTACAGAGGAGGTCTAGTGCGAGAATTATTGCTCTTGCTCTAACGATCGCGATGATACCTCACATGAGTGGTTTGAACACTGTTTCCATATGCAGGCGCGACTTACGTATGCGTTCGCTTCTGCGCACAAACTTGGAGGGACGGGGTGCTTTAAAAAAAAGTTCTTATTTATTTTACTTGGATTTTTTTCATTTTTACACTGTCCTTTTAAAAAAAAATGTGGGTCACTTTTATTCCTATTACAAGGAATGTAAACATCCCTTGTAATAGAAAAAAAGCATGACAGGACCCCTTTAATGTGAGATCTGGGGTAACAAAGACCTCAGATCTCACATTTACACTTAAATGCAATAAAAAAAATAATCTTGTAACTTGAAAAAAAGAAAAAAAATCCCCTTTAAGAGCATTGGGTGGAAGTGACTTTTTTACATCGCTTCTGCCATCCAATGCTATGGAGTCGAGTGGGGGCCATCTTTCCCTCACTCAGCATCCAGGCAGTGAGGGGAGCAGACCCAATTGTCTCCGCCGCTATCGATGGCTCGATATTGACGGAGACAATCGGGACTATCGATGGTAAGCAGCAAAGATGACCGGGGTGTGACGGGAGGGGGTGGGCACCTCTCACGCCACCAATAAAAGTAATCTTGAGGTGAATCCACCACAGAGACCACTTTTTTCTGAATCCAACCGCCCGCTGTGGAGAAAAATGCCAGGGTTATGGCAGCTAGCTGCTGCCATAACAATGATATTTATTGTCAGTACCGACGTATATCCACGGTGGGTGGTCCGCAAGTGGGGGTGGTCCACAAGGGGGGCCCCAGATCCTGCCCCATCATGTGAATGAGTATGGGGTAAATTGTACCCCTACTCGTTCACCAAAAAAAGTGTCAAAAAGAAATAAAAACATACACACTTTTTTTGACAAGTCCTTTATTAAAAACAATGTCCCTCAATGTAGATCCATCATCAAACACGACGCCCGCCACATCGCCGGACCCAAACAAAGAAAAAAAAGCTCCACCTGCAATGAAGGCTAACTGCTGACTGCCTCCTCTGCTTTCTGACAGCTCTTAAATAGATAAGGGGCAGAGCCACTTAGTGACATCACCTAGTGGCACCACCCTATGTGATATCACTGACCCAGCATGCATAGGATGCTTTGGGCTCTGACCCTGCCCCTAAGCACCCCCCATGTTGAGGGTGTGTGGCCTGGTATGTCGCTCGCTCACCCCCCCTTTCATGGCCTGCCAGGCTGCATGCTCGCATAAGGGTCTGGTATGAATTTGGAGAGGGACCCCACACAGTATAAAAAAAAAAATGGTGTGGGGTTACCCTTAAAATCCATATCAGACCCAAAGAGCCTGGCATGGATTGGGGGGACTCCCAAGCTGATTTTTTTAAACATTTTTGTATTTCCGGCAATGGCTTGCAACCTGGAAAATCAATTTAAATGTATTTTTTTTATATAGGTCAGTTTTGCTGGAGCAGATTCTATATATGATACAGATGTACCACTTTACAGACAGACTAAGGGGACTATATGTAAATAAATTTTTCATTTTTATTGTTTCACATCATTAAATCATGGGGACTTTTTTATTTTTCAAGTTCGGGTCCCATAGATTTTAATAGAACTAGGGGGTGTTCAGCCCAACTCTATTGCCTGGATATGTAAGTTTATTCAATACAATTACAGTATAAACGTGGCTAAACGTGGCATGTAAACGCGACAAAACAGACGTTTTAAATGTGGGTTACTCAAGTTAAATCATTCAGGAAAGGTTGTAAAAATGTCCCGTGTACATTAAGCCTAATGCCCTGTACACACGATAGGATTTTCCGATGGAAAATGTGTGATAAGACCTTGTTGTCGGAAATTCCGACCATGTGTAGGCTCCATCACACATTTTCCATAGGAATTTCCGACACACAAAGTTTGAGAGCTTGCTATAAAACTTTCCGACAACAAAATCCATTGTCGGAAATTCCGATTGTGTGTACACAAATCCAACGCACAAAGTGCCACGCCTGCTCAGAATAAATTAAGAGATGAAAGCTATTGGCTACTGACCCGTTTATAGTTCTGACGTACATGTTTTATGTCACTGTGTTCAGAACGATCGGATTTTCCGACAACTTTGTGTGACCGTGTGTATGCAAGACAAGTTTGAGCCAACATCCATCGAAAAAAAAATCCGAAATAATCATACCGCCAGGGAGGTTAACAAAAAAAATTACTTTCAGTTTGGACCAGAAGTGGCATCATGACATCACTCCAGGCCAGGTGTACACAAATCCGACGCACAAAGTGCCATGCATGCTCAGAATAAATTAAGAGAGGAAAGCTATTGGCTACTGACACGTTTATAGTGCCGACGTACGTGTTTTACGTCTCCACGTTCAGAACGATCGGATTTTCTGACAACTTTGTCCGACCGTGCGTATGCAAGACAAGTTTGATCCATCGGAAAAAATCCATGTATTTTGTTGTCGGAATGTCCGATCAATGTCCGACCGTGTGTACAGGGCATTAGACTGCATTCACATCTGCACATTTCGAAATGCGTGGCAACCTGCACAGAAAACGCACCATTAGCCACGAATTTCAGAAATGGTGACTCACATTGCCATGAATTCACATCTGCGCTTTTCCGAATGCGCAGCAACCCTCACAGAAAATGCAAAATGTGTTTTTGAAACATGCTGCAAAAGTGCATTGTGTTTATGTTGCCATAATGACATGCAAACCATGACTGGAGTGTCATTTACAATTAGGCTGCTTTCACATCTGCACATTTCCCAATGCACAGCAATCCACACAGAAAGTGTGCTGCAAATACATATTGCACTTGCATTGCTATGCATTCATATCAGTGCATTTCCAAACACACAGCAACTTGGACAGAAAATGCATGCATGTTTCAAAGAAATTCCGCAAATGTGCATTGTGTTTGCGTCACCATGATGGCATCCTAATCACGATTGGAGTGTCATTAACAATTAGGCTCCTTTTACATCTGTGCATTTCTGAATGCATAGCAACCCATGCAGAATATATGCACTTTGCTGCATGTTTTGGAAACACGCTGCGTTACCATAATGGCAAGGGAAATGCGCATGTGCAGATGTGGCCAAATGCATGTTTTCTGTACAGGTTGCCACACATTCAGAAACAGATTTGAATTCAGTCTAAATAAAAATGACACCCCAATCATGGTTAGCAGACGAATGTTTTGCTGTGAGACCAAATGCGCTACATTTGTGTCAAAACGTGCACTGAAAAAATGCATGATGCTCCATGACTAAAAAGGTTTTTGAGCTAGCATGGGGCATTTATCATGCATAGGGTGTGAAGTAGGGAATCTAGTGCATGGGCTGGCCCACGCATGGCACATGTTTACACATGAAAAAATGCACCAAAAAATGCATGCAGGAACATGGGTTTTTGCTACGCTTAGGTATAAATGGAATGTGCTTGGGAGGAGAGTTTTTAGGCAGCAAGGATGACCTGGGACTAGAATTGAGGATTAAATAATCCCACGTGTCTTATCAGAGTCACTAAGGAATTGTTTCTTATCTAATGCTGATGCGACTTCTGTGAGTTAACATAGAAGTCTATGGGGCTGAAATCTCACAGGAGTCACACCAAAGTAGTGTAGGAACCTTTTTCAAGTGGCACTGATTAGAACGGCCACCATTGAACACAATGTGATTTTACTTGTCATGCAACTGTGTGTCGCAAGTTGCATGCCAAGTTGCACCAGTGTGAACCGGGGCTTAGATGGCTTAATGATACATTTTTGATGGGGCAGTACAAATCTTTTGAACTTTGTGCTATATTAATAGTCTTGTTGAAATGGTTGAGTAAAGAGCATTTTAATGCCTGAACCACTAGTTCCTGAAAAAAATGCTAAGTTCTGATCCAAAAGCCTAGGAGTTCACACAAAGAACTCTCATTGAAAGAGTAGGGTGGGATTTTCCACCCTACCATGAAACAAGAAAAGGGTTGCTTCCTTCCATTACTTTTTGTTTCAACCAATCAACCCAGCAAGGCTGTTAAAGCATATCCAACTTAAAGCATATCCAACATAATGCCTGAACCACTAGTTCCTGAAAAAAATGCTAAGTTCTGATCCAAAAGCCTAGGAGTTCACACAAAGAACTCTCATTGAAACAAGAAAAGGGTTGCTTCCTTCCATTACTTTTTGTTTCAGCCAATCAACCCAGCAAGGCTGTTAAAGCATATCCAATATTCATCCTACCAGTCCTCCCTTTGTCAGGTTTTTTCCCTTTATTTTCACCTGATATTCCTACAAATAATACACTTCCAGTCCTAGGGTGGCTATGCTTATTGTGTCTATATAGGGAGCTGTGGTTGTCACAAACACTTCAGACATATCTTCCTCTCTTCATCTCCATTACATGTGGGTGAAAGGATTAGTGTTTTGCAAAGAAAAGGTAACATTGTGGGGTTGATTTATTAAACCTGGAGAGTGCAAAATCTGATGTAGCTCTGCATAGAAACCAATCAGTTTCCATTTTTTTGTCAAAGCTTAACTATTTGCCCTCTGGAAGGTTTACTCCCTTTCTGACCAGGCCATTTTTTGCGATGCAGCACTGCTTTACTTAAACTGTTGTGCAGTTGTGCGACACTGTACCCAAATAAACTGTATGTCCTTTGTTCCCACAAGTAGAGCTTTCTTTTGGCGGTATTTGATCATGATCACGTCTACAGTTTTTTGATTTTTTGCGCTATAAACAAAAAAAGATCAACAATTTTGAAAAAAAAACCTATTTCTTCATTTCTGCTATAAAACAAATCCAATAAAAAAAAAATCTAATTTCTTTATCAGTTTAGGCTAAAGTGTATTCTGCTACATGTTTTTGGTAAAAAAAAAATCCCAATAATCGTATATTGATTGTTTTGCTCAAAAGTTAGGGCATTTACAAACTATGGGATATATTCAAGGAATTTGTATTTATTTATTTGATTTTGCTAGTAATGGCGGTGATCAGCGACTTATTGCTGGAAAAATTGGACACTAAGTGGACCAGTGACACCAATACAGTAATCAGTGCTAAAAATATTCAATGTCACTGGACTAAATACACTTGTAGGAAAGGGTTTAACTTCAGGGGCGATCAAAGGGTTAAATGTGTTCCTAGGGAGTGCTTGCTAACTGTGTGGAAGGTGCTTGTACTACGGAAAGGCAGAGATCCGTGTTCCTGCTTAGCAGAATCATAGGATCACTACCTTCCCTTTTCACAGGATGGCAATCTTCCTTGTTTACTTTGGCAGACCGCCGTTCTGCTTGTCTGCAGAATGATTGACGGGTCATGATCGGCGGACATTGCATTTGCCGAACCCGCTGACTGGCTCCCCTGTGTCCAATCACAACGGGAGTCAGTTTCCGGTGGTGTGTTTGTGCGCCCCAGACCCAGAAGTGCAAAATCACGTACAGGTAGGTGATTTTGCACAGGAGAGCCACTTCTCCACCGTATATATACAGTATACGGTCGGTAAGAGGTTAACTAAACAAGCTGAAGTTATAAGCTGATTCATGAGGCTACCGTGCACAGCTGAACCACATTTTGCACTCTCTAGTTTTAGTAAATAAACCCCTGTGTTTTCAGTACAGTCACAGGAGGTGGCAAGGTCCTTCATCATGTATTTTCTCTTACTTTCTGAAAATGTTCTTAGCCTAAAAAAAAAAATTAAACGGGGGCAGGAGGCGGAGCCTAGCAGAGCAGACATGCATTGTTAGAGCTCCACACCACTGAGGAGAGAAGAGAAGGACAAAGCGGAGCCTGCAGGCTCAAAAGGTATCCATTTGAACCTTTTTGCCCCAAGGAACAAACTGTGAAAGTTTGGGCAGGAAATATGGTACTGGGAGGAAACCGTGGCAGAAATAAAAATCACCTCACAAAGAGCTCACAGACACTCACTGCAGCTGAAGCAGCTCCAGTCACCTCACAAGATACAGCATCAGGGCGCTCTCACAGACAGAAAATGTCACAGCAAGACTCTCCATTTGAGTCAGATACAGAACAAATCCTCTCACAAACTTCTCCACAAGCCTCCTCAGTATCCCCAGTAATATTATTACAATTTGAAAAGATGCTTCATAAGGCTTTAAAACAAACCTCAGACCAAATAACAAACAGCCTAACCAAAGAAATAAGAGAGCTGGGAAACCGCACCGCAGCCTTAGAAATAAAAATGGATGAAATTGAAATTACAACCCAAGAAAATATAACAGAATTGGAACAATTAAAAAAAGAGAATTTAATACTTCAAACTAAGCTCGAAGATTACGAAAATAGAGCCAGACGTTCAAACTTGCGCATAAGGGGAATACCTGAAACTGTGACAGACCTGCAATCTACTATTACTGCTCTATTACAAGAACTAAAGCCAGATATCCCTACTGAACGTTTAGAACTGGACAGAGTACACAGAGCCCTCACAGCCAAAAAGAAAGATGGACCCCCACGTGATATAATCACAAAATTTCATTATTACAGAACGAAAGAACAAATACTAATTGCTGCAAGAGAAAAAAAGGAACTTAATTTTCAAGGACACAATTATCAAATTTTTGCTGACCTATCCCAACTTACCATTACTAAAAGACGATCCATGAAACCCCAACTAATGGAACTGCAACGCCACAACATTATGTATCAATGGGGCTTCCCCTTTTCAGTCAGATTTAACTACCAAGGTACAATTTACAGAAGCAGATCAGCAGATGAACTACAACAAACCCTTTTAAAATTAAATCTGACAGAACCCACAAGCAGCAACACTCCCACACGCAGAAGAATGGCGTCATCTTCACCTTCAGGCAGCACCCAGAAAATTTCAGAACAAAATGGGAATCATCATTCTCACAAAAGAGGCCGTTATGCCACATCATCCATGGACCAAGAAGATTCAATGGACTGACATCCTAATTCCTGATATCTCTTCATTTATTATACTAAGAGATGGTTCTCTATAAAAAAACTATATTTATAACTGAATGTAACTGCATTCTGATAGTCACACACTGTGTGGGATCATGTTACATTCCAGTTATATTTCTTATTACTTCTGATTCATATAGCCTTAGAATATATAAGTGAAATAAGGAAATTCTTGTTCAGTTATATATTATCAGGTAATAACAATAGATTTATTACTTTTTAGGACAAATATGTTCAATAATCCAGAAGTAATGGAAGCTTTTTCTTTCTTTTCTTAAAACAAATATATTATTACCTAACTAGTTCCTAGAATTATGTTTTTGTTTATTCTAATCTGAAGCAATACAACCTCAATTTTATGAGTTAACATATCTAAACAGTTACATATGAATAAAATATGTAATTGTTTACTCTAAAAGGGTTAAAATCCCAAAATAATTCAAACTATCTTCATCAATACCAAAGTTATTAACAGTACCTTTCTAACTGAATTATTTAGCCTAGGGCAAGACTAACCATATACAACCACCCTGGAATAAATAATTTCAACAAAAACTATATTCTGCACTCCAATTAATGAAACATCATTTTGATGTCTTTTGACATAGCACTTCTCTCCTGTAAGCGGAAGATCTGTGTACCCCCATTAGCCCTCCTCATTCTCCCAACCATATTATGTGGGAGTGTGACGAAGGCACTTATTCCCCTGAGAGAGATATTTATTCTCTTTCACAGGTAAATTGTGATTACTTGCAAAAAATAATTTATACAATGTATCATCTAATCTCATATGTTTTTTGTTTACTCTTTACTCCAGAATTCACTGGTTTCTTTTCTATCTATTCATCTCTTCAGTCCACACAGGTTGATCTGCGCAGTCAGCTCTGCATAACAAAAAGTAAGTCAAAACTATTTGATCTATTGCCATGGCACCACTGAATATACTTTCCCAGAATGTTCAGGGAATAAATGTCGCTCAAAAAAGGACCAAAGCCTTCCGTACTTTCCATAACAAGAAGGCTCACATAGTATGCCTCCAAGAAGCACACTTCACCAAAGATTCTACTCCAAAATATATTTCTCCTTTTTATCAACAAATTTACACGGCTTCTGCCTGTACCAAGCAAAGGGGAACTCTAATTGCATTTCACCGATCCACACCATTCACCTTATCATCAGAAATTAAAGACCCAGAAGGTAGATACCTGATACTCATGGGTTATATAATGGATACAGCAATCACGGTGATTTCCTACTACGCTCCTAACAAACAACCTACACCATTCCTCTCACATATATTACAAGTGATTAATACACACAAAAAATAGGAACAGTGATAATGTGTAGGGATTCGAACCAGGTCCTCCTCCCATTTCTAGATAAATCACCTTTTACACCATCCAAAATAACCTCTAGATTACCTTTTTCTCAACTTCTTTCCAAATACAATCTGGTAGATTCATGGAGAGAAAGTAACCCAATGAAAAAGAAATTCACTTATTTCTCACACCCTCATCAAACCTTCACCAGAATAGATCATATTTTTCTAACAATAGGAATGATACCAGAAATTATTGCATCAGATATAATTCCGATTCCGTGGTCTGACCATAATGCAGTATACACTACTATAGCCTCAGCCATACCAAAAGCGCATGACCCAACGTGGTACTTACCGGACATAATGCTCAAACACCCACTACATCAGATGGCCATTGAACAAGCTTTAAAGGAATACATATCAATTAATAATACAACAGACATCTCCCCAATAACACTGTGGGAAGCTCATAAGCCTGTCTTGCGTGGTACAATACAAAGACAAATGGCACTATTTAAACGGGAACGCAAAAATCTAGCAAAAAAAACTAGAACTCAATTTTAATGCAGCCTACATATCATTTCAAGATAATCCATCTCAGAGTACAAAATCTCATCTGGAAAAATCTAGATTGGAATACGATCTATTTCTCACTGAGTCAGTTGATAAATCCCTCAAATGCTCCAAACACAATTTCTACATGAATACAAACAAACCAGGTACATATTTGGCTCGGGCATTAAATTCAACTAACAAATCTTTCAAACCAATACGTTTGAAATTATCAAAAAATGTTTACACTTGTAATCCAGTTAAAATAGTCCATAAATTTCACTCACATCTCGCAACTTTATACAAGACAAACAATGAATTTAATCCTACAGAAGCTGAATCCTTCTTCTAAAAAATAACCTTACCTGAGTTATCTCAGAATCAAAAAAGCAGTTTGGATGAGCCTATAACTATAGATGAAGTTGCTAACGCCATAAAAGACCTAAAACTTAACAAAAGACCAGGCCCAGACGGCTACTCGGCTTTATACTATAAAACATTCTCAGAAATACTCTCTCCCATTCTCACTGAAACTTTTAACAAACTTCTAGATGGACATTCTTTTCGGCAAGAAACACTAATGGCAATTGTTTGTATGATCCCAAAACCCCTTTCTGATGATACTTCCTGTGTGAATTATCGGCCTATCTCTCTGTTAAACCTCGATATTAAATTATTAGCAAAAATAATAGCAAAACGCCTCAATAGCATTATAGGAAAATTAATACATAGAGATCAAGTAGGCTTCATGCCAAATAGACAGGCAGGCGATAATATACGCAGGGCAGTGTTATTGGCACATATTGCTAAAAAACGGAAAATCCCTTTATGTTTTCTATCTCTCGATATTAAGAGGGCATTTGACACAGTATCCTGGCAATATATGCAATATTCATTACAAAAATGGTGTTTTGGACCCCACTTTTTAACATGGATCAAAGCATTATATAATAAACCCAAAGCCTATATAAAATATGCTGGATACAAATCTGAAGCCTTTAATATCGAAAGAGGTACCCGACAGGGTTGCCCATTATCTCCCTTATTATTTGCCCTTATACTCGAACCCATGGCCCAATACATCAGAACAAACCAAACTATAACTGGCATTGAAGTAGGAGGTATTACACACAAATTATGTATATTTGCAGACGATATATTACTTTTTCTATCATCACCACAGGTCTCTGGTCCTAACTTAATACCAGCTCTTGATGGATTTGCAGCCCTATCCGGCCTTATGATTAATCCTAAGAAATGCCTAGTGCTTAATATTTCACTTACAAACATGGAATTGATTCCGGCTAGGGCTGCACTCCCATTCACATGGGCAGAAAAATCAATCCCATATCTTGGAATTCATTTAACAGCATCTCATTCTGACTTATTCTCAACCAATTATCCTCCTGTATTAAGACAGATCACAAATCTAATAAAACAATGGTCGCAACTTCCTTTATCCTGGATAGGGAAGATTAATGCAATCAAAATGACTATTCTACCCAAATTGCTTTATCTATTCAGAGTCCTCCCTATTCCAATTCCTTCCTATTTTTTGAGAATAGTACAAAAAAGAGCAACTTCGTTTATATGGGGCTCTTCTAAACCACGTATACCTATACACACACTACATCTTCCCAAAAATAAAGGAGGCCTGGGATACCCTAATTTTACTAACTACTACAGAGCAGCACATTTGGCCAGTCTGTCCAAATACCATGCAAAACAGGAAATCCCATTATGGGTATTTATAGAGGCTTCAGAAAATGACCCTCTATTAATATCAAATTTATTATGGCTTGATCCTAAAGACCGCTTTAAAATTCATAATCCCATAACTAAACACTTCTTATCTCTCTGGGATAAACTAAAAACCAAATATCAGTTACAATCTCCACACAATCCTCTCCTTTCTTTTATCAGAAATCCGGCCTTTTATCCGGCATGGATCTACCCAAATTCTTTTAAAGCTTGGACAACATCAGGCATTCAGACACTAAATGACTTCATAGCATCTAAATCATTCCTTTCATTCCCATCGCTTAGAGAAAAATATGATCTACCAAACTCTGAGATATTTAGATATCTCCAAATCAAAAATTTATATACACCATTCCTAAAGGGGGATACACCATTATCCCAATTATCCATTTTTGAATCAATCTGTACAAAAGATCCATTTGCTAAAGGTACAATTTCATCACTTTATAATCAATTATATGGAGTAGCAAATCTTAATAGACCCTCTTATGTTCAGAGGTGGGAGGAGGACCTGGGACGAACTTTAGAAGACACGGACTGGTCTAACATATGGCTCACATCTAAGTCATCTTCACCCAACATCTTAGCACTGGAGACAAATTATAAAGTCCTAACTCGCTGGTACCTTGTACCCGCTAGAGTGGCAAAATATTCACCTAATACCTCAACTCTTTGTTTTTGAGGATGCCCAGAAATAGGCACATATTTACACATATGGTGGACGTGCCCAGTAATCCAAACCTTCTGGAAGGAAGTCTTCGTGATTGCATCTAAAATATTTAAAAAAATAATACAACCAGATCCATATTTAACTTTACTTAATCTAAAACCGGAATGGTTAACACTCTCTCAATTCAAACTTATGATCCAACTAATAACGGCTGCAAAACAAACAGTGGCCAAGGCATGGAGATCTCCTACATTGGTACTAGCAGAAACAATTCACAGAATGAATAATACAATGTCCCATGCTAAGATGGTAGCCATCGATCAAAATCAAATTCCAAAATTTGAAAAACTTTGGCATCCTTGGATAAAACAACAGTTCCTGTCAAACTTCAATGACTCTGTCCTGTTGCCATGGTAACAGATTAAATGACTTACAGAGACACCCATTCTAAGGCTTCAAAGAGAACTAAAAAGAATAATAAACTGACGAGCGGGACAACCTTGCGGACCATACCTCTACCTTTCAACCCTTTTTCTTCTTTCTCTTTCCTTTTCTCCACCTTACGATTAAAGCTCATTATCAGAATTTATTTGACCTATATACACTCTACTTGTAAACAATATGTATAGTAGGTATAAATCATTTAAATACCTACAAAAGTAACTAAGGAAATGATATATATCTTTAATTTAGGTTTACGTGAACCCAATGTTTAATATTTGAAATTTCATGATATTTACCTATATAAACCTTACTGTAAAACAATGAGCTTACTTTATAGATCCTTGTAAACTTACTTTATGTATCTTTATAACATTGTATACTCAATAAACCTCTTTTGACAAAGAAAAAAAAATGAAACTAATGCAGCCAGCATAGATAAGGACTGGTAGGATTCAATATGTCATATTTGTATTCTTGGGTATAGATATCCTTTAACATCACATTATGTTAATATTTAACAGAAGCTGTACTTTAAGGCAAAAGTTAATTTTGGGCATTGATAATAGTTGGGTCTGCTTTAAAAAAGTAATCACAAAAAAGTACATATAATGTGTTGTCTCATGCTGCTTCCTGTCACTTTTCAGTTCTGCAGCTCAAATCCCAACAGTCCATTATGTAAACTAGCAACTATCCAGCAATAAAGGATACATTCACATTTTAAGAAAAAATATTAAAAGCACAAATGTGCATTTATTACTGTTTCCTGCAGGAGCCTGGAAAGCCTTGCATCTGTGATCAGTGGATTAAGAGTACAATCTCAGGCTTCTGCAGACAAGCCCTGCAGCTTTCAGCCCATACCTCAGATATGGGCTGACTGTTTACAAGCTGCGGGGCTTGTGGATAAACTATGAGAGCGCTCATTAGCATCCTCACAGTCCATTTAGAACTATAAGTCATCAGCTGTGATGGCTGATGATAGTTGTATTCTATTAATTCACAGGAAACTGTGAATGAATGACTCGGCCATGTGGGTGAGGTTTTGCATGGCTGCGCTGTTTTTGAACTGTGACAGAGGATGTGAGATCCCCTGCCTGCTGTCACACTTAGGTTGGGATTGGGGAAAGAGGCTTCAGGAGCTGGAACATGTTACATGTTCCACCCTTAAATACAGGTAGGTTCTTTAAGGTGGTGTGCTTCAGTCTGATATGTAGCTGATCTTCACGTGAAATCTTGTTTAGCTTACTATTTCCAATAGTGTATGAAAAATTTTAGAAGTGTTACCTTACTTAGAGGTGCCATTTTTCTATTTCATAGTTATCCAAGCAAGAATTACATCTAGTCATATAACAAAAATAATTAGGTAGAACCTGTGTGGGCTAGAGGAAAAAAATGACTTCATTGCATTTCTTTGATTTCCTCAAAGGACTGAGCAGCAGGAAGGGAAGATCCATTGGGAGAAATTTAGCAAAACACCATCTGCACCTATGAATTTCCACCATGTACTCATAAAAAAGAACAGCAGTCTATCCATCATGTAGTAGGTAAATTTCATACTTGCTAAGCATATTGTTGATAAAAAAATTATTGCAGATCCCATAAGAGTACCGTCTGCATTCAGCAATGATGTAAATAATAGTAATATTATAGGAAACAATGAAATTAGTAGATAATCATGTATCACTAAAGTCATTCAGGACAGGTATGTGACATTTTCCATCACAGACCAGTCTTTATATGCCAACTAGACCAACTGAAAAATGATTGAGGATAACAATTAAAGATTCAGACCTTTAATTATTTCAGCACAGGGATTTGCTTTTGAAAAAACAATCATGATAGGCTAATAGACTTTGAAAGACAAACAATCATGTGACATTGACATCTAAGACCCTATACACACAATTAGATTTTCTGCACATTTTTGTCTTCAGATTTACCATAACCATGTAGTGCAAGGGCCTGCCTGATTGCATACAAATTGAAATGCTTAAGGTTTGACCTCATATTATATGGTTTTGGTAAATCTGAAGACAAAAATCTGCAGAAAATCTAATAGTGTGTATGGGGCTTTAGAGTTGGGCTATCACATTCAACTTTTTGTAGATGGCTTTTGTTGTGTACAGCAGACACACTTTTCACTAAAACCATACATTTTACCAATTTTTTTAACTATATAACCTCATATAGAGACAGGCACACAGATAAGTGTAGACAGGTAGACATAACATGCTTTTACTAATAAAAGGAAGATATTTTATGTAATTTTTAGTTAATGTTGAGCTTCATGTTCCATGGTATTAGCCAATTTAGACCTAAAAAAATTTTACTACAATGCGTTTCAGTGATATTAATGACATAAACTTAGCTGGGTTCAAGAAGATAGCCCAATCAGGGTTACTGATATTTTAGTCAGCTCACCCACTTGTTTAAAGTTGAAGTACACCTCAAATGAATAATTCATTTTCTAAAATGCTATGTATCATAAACACTTGCCATTTTTTCTAAATAAAGTACAAAAGAAATAAATACTTGTTTTCAGCCTCTGTTGCATCTTAGTGTTGCTGATTAAGTTCACATTGGTGCAATGCGGGAAACCCTTCCTGTGCGGGTTCTTGCATCTCACCTGAATAGCAGGCGGTTCACACTGACATCTGCGAGCCGCTGCGGTTGTCAATGTAAAGTTAATGACGCCGCCAAATCAGTTTGCAGATCACAGTGAGAACTGTGAAATGATACAGGGATCAGATCACATGGGTGTGCACATGCATGCGATCTGATTCCAGTGTAGATCAAAAAAAGGTCCTGCACCATTTTGGTGCAAATGCGATGTAATTTTTACAGTTTGTATGGCTAAAATTGCATTGCACAGACATTGCATGTGATGTGCACAGCAATGCGGTGCGAATCACATGCGATGTCTGGCATCCCACTAGTGTGAACCCAGCCTTACTGTAGCGCCTTTTGCAACCATTTTCATTCTATATAGTAACAGTGGACAATCCCTCCATAATAGGTATTTAGATTGTCATTTGTGGTCTCCATCTGAGACCTATATAACAGGGGGGCGAAGTAGGAGTACAGTTCAAAGACAGGGACAGAACATTTTTACCCTGTAACAAGAAGTTTTTGAAGAAGGACTTTCATGACAGGAGTACCTAGCATTATTAATTTTCAATATTTTTTAAGCTACAGATTTAAAAATATTGAAAATGATTTTTTATTGTAAAAGTAAAACTGTATTTTCACTGAAAAAGTAATACAACACCTATAATTGCTGCACAAGCCACTTTGTAATTTATTGTTATTAAAATTACCTTTCTTGTTTGAATCTGCAGCCACTATGATAATCTAAAACCCACTAGAAAAAAATGTTGCCCCCTTGCAAAGATGTTATCTTAAAGGTGTTCTGTACACTGTGCATTGAATGCCTCTAGAACTTATTACCAAAGCAATGTTGGTGCTGTTTTCATTCTTATTACAACAATAATACTATTAACAAAGGCAAACCCTCCTACTGAAAAGGGCTAGGTAATCACAACAGGCAGTCCCCAGGTTACAAACAAAATAGGTCCCGTAGCTTTGTTATTAAGTTGAATTTGTATTTGTAAGTTGGAACGGGTTCTTCTTTTAAGTGTAACTCCAGCCCATTTTTTTTTTTGGATACAATAGGGAAGGGTTAACACCCCTGTAATGTTTGTTTTGCTGGCTGTGCCCCTGTTCAGAAGATTTCACCTCACTTTCTGTCCCTGTGACAATTTGATTTTGAGAATTTCTGATTGGTGATAAAGCTTCAGTGGAGACATCTTTTTCCCATGATAACTTTTACAGGAGTAAATTTCCTATCCTGGGGTAGATTTCCTCTCACTTCCCATTGTCTCCCTCCATTTGTAAGTAGGAGTCATATGTAAGTCGGATGTTTGTAACCCCCAGACTGCCTGTACCTACAATGTGAGAACAGGTAAGCATGTGCAATAAATGTTGCTACAATGTATACAAATTATCTGGAGGATTTTTTTTTTTATTTTAACCACTTACCAATCAGGCTTTTTCTGTTACTTTTTGCTTACAAGTTTAAATGAGTATTTTTTGCTATAAAATTACTTATAACCCAAAAACATTATACATTTTTTTTTAGCAGAGACTCTAGGGAATAAAATGGCGATCGTTGCAATGTTTTGTTACACGGTATTTGCGCAGCCATTTTGCAAATGCAATTTTTTAGGAGAAAATAAACTTTAATGAATAAAAAAAACAAAACACAATATTTACCCCAATTTTTTATATAATGTGAAAGATGTTGTTAGGCCAAATAAAAAGATACCTAACATGTCTCACTTAAAAATTGCAAATGCTCGTGGAATGGCGACAAACTACGGTACTTAACAATCGTATAAATAGGTGATGCTTTAAACGCCTTTACAAGTTACCTGAATAGAGTTACAGAGGAGGTCCAGCACTAGAACTATTGCTCTTGCTCTAACAATTGCAGCAATACCTTACATGTTTGGTGCGTGTACTATTTACATATGTGGGCATGACTTAGGTATGTGTTTGCTTTTGTGTGCAAGCATGGGGGGGGTGAGGACGTATTCTTTTTTTTTTACACTGTCCCTTTACTATTTTTGTTATCCCTTTTATCCCTATTACAAGAAATGTAAACATCCCCTTGTAATATAAGTAAGAATGCCAGGTCCCCTTTATGGAGAGATCTGGGGTCAAAAAGACCCCAAATCACTTCTTTACCTTTAAAAGCAAAAGATCAAAAGAAAAAAAAAAGTTGATCTGTTGTGTAGCCTCCCTGGCGATTTTCCCAAGTGTGGCTCGGGGTTAAAAATCAGGACCATTAGCGGTAACCCCGAGCCACACTCGGGATTACATCGCAGGATCCTGGTGTGGCATTACTTACCTTGTCCCCGGATCCTGCGATGTCCGCGGGCTGTGTCCTCTGCCCGAAGCCTCTCTGTGCCAGGCTCCGATCCCTGCGAGCGTCGCGACGCACGGGGGCGGAGCCTGGCGGCAAATTCAAAAAAATGTCAAAATCATAACACATACAGTACTGTAATCTTACAGATTACAGTACTGTATGAGATGATTTCACATCCCTTTTGTCCCCAGTGCTTTGGCCAATGCACTGCATGCAGTTTTATGTGATATATACTATTCTTTCTGCCTGGAAACTGGAGATTGTCCATAGCAACCAAAAAGTGTCCCTTTATGTCAAAAATGGCTTTAGACCAGCTAGAAAACAGCGATAGTAAATTAGAACACTTGCAGAATTGAGTGATAGTGAATCGTGGGGAAATTTAATTTATTACTATTTATTTTTATTTTTTTTTAATTATTTATTTTTATTTATTATATTATAATTTATGTTTTTGTGTGTCAAGCTTTATCATACCCGGGATATCTACTAGACTCTTGTTTGGACAGATTTAAGTGTGTTATTATTAAGAATTACAGACCTACAATATAAAACGCCAAATTTCCATGCAAAATAATGGTACCGCTTTCAGCACCTAAAATCCGAAATAATCATACCGCCAGGGAGGTTAACAAAAAAAATTAAAAATTACTTTCAGTTTGGACCAGAAGTGGCATCATGACATCGCTCCAGGCCTTCAAGCCTTATGCCCTGTACACACAATAGGATTTTCCGATGGAAAATGTGTGATAGGACCTTGTTGTCGGAAATTCCGACCATGTGTAGGCTCCATCACACATTTTCCATGGGAATTTCCGACACACAAAGTTTGAGAGCTTGCTATAAAACTTTCCGACAACAAAATCCATTGTCGGAAATTCCGATTGTGTGTACACAAATCCAACGCACAAAGTGCCACACCTGCTCAGAATAAATTAAGAGATGAAAGCTATTGGCTACTGACCCGTTTATAGTTCTGACGTACATGTTTTATGTCACTGTGTTCAGAACGATCGGATTTTCCGACAACTTTGTGTGACCGTGTGTATGCAAGACAAGTTTGAGCCAACATCCATCGAAAAAAAATCCAAGGATTTTGTTGTCGGAATGTCCGATCAATGTCCGACCGTGTGTACGGGGCATAAGAGTTACTATTTGATCGCCTATGGGAGCAGCTGACTGCACTATCAGATCATTTCTTGGGTGAATGGTAAGCCTGAGAAACATTGGCAAGCAGCGGGAGGTGGGTAGTCCCCTCCCGCCACTTTGTAAACTGTTCCAGTGGCTCATGTGCCACTCGGAACAGTTTCATGAGAAAGCCAGCCACCGGCTGCAAAAAACAATATGGCTGATATCTTCAGCTATAACCCCGGTAAACCACTTGCAAACCACAATGAATATATATGCATTGCAGTTGGCAAATGGTAACAAAACTGGAGTTTCACTCTAGGACTAATTTCATTCTGTAGGGTAGACATACTAGCCCTTTAAATAATCATCTTTGTCTTTTCCAAAAATTTCAACTGTATGAAGGATTTTTTCACAGGATGTTTAATCAGCAAGAGCTTATTAATGTGTTTTGAAGGGCTGAATCAGTTGTATATTATTAATATGATGACTTCCCATCTTTTATTGCAATCAGTTGCAATTCATTCCAAAACATTGAGCCATTGTTTAAGTTCTATTTTCACAGATCGCTGTGTTATGCAATTGTAGTTGGTGATATTTGTTCCTGCTCTGCAAATGACCAAGGGTCTCTGTACACAAGGAATTAACAGTGAAATAATAAACAGATGTATCCTGAGACTTTGAGAATTAAGCACACATGGTGAGGGGTGATAACATTTATCCAGAATAATCATTTTGCCTACATTTTCTCTTTCTTTACTTTGTTACTGTTTTCACTTGCAAAACCATAGTGTGCCATTAGTGTTTACTTTCATGTAAAATAGCCTGCATAGATGTTGCATTCAAATAATATTTTACTGTTAATTACATGTAGCTTATTCATTTATTTTTAAGCAATATTTGTTATTGCCAGTTTTATAATTTGAGGAAAAATGTGGGAAGGAATTAACATTTCCCCTTTGTTCAAAACTGTGCAGTCCACAGTATATGTAAATGGTGATTGCACCACTCATGTCAGGTGTTGCCGCAAATATCAGAGAACAATAAATCTAGCACCAGACCTCTTGTGTAACTCTAAACTGGTAAACTGTAAACGCTTTTAATGAGTTGTCTATGGAGATTTTTAGGTACCGTAGTTTGTTGCCATTCTATGGGTGTGCATAATTTTAAAGTATGACATGTTAGGTATCTATTTGCTTGTTGTAACATTAGCTTTTATATTTCAACATGTGAGCATTATATTGTGTTTGTGTGCACTAAAATGCATTCAAATGTATTTTTTTCCTAAAAATTTGCACTTTAAAAAAGGCAACAAGCAACCACGGTCAGTGTTGATGGGGTAGGAGCCATTGTGTTCTCCCAGTGGAGGGGCAGGAGAAGCCGTCCCCACCTGGAAAACACTGTGATTTTTGCTATTGGCTATAACAGATTACAGATTACAGTACTGTATGAAATTATTTCACATCCCTTTTTTCCCCAGTGATTTGTCCAATGCTCTGCATGCAGTTTTATATTATATATACTGTTCTTTCTGCCTGGAAACTTGAGATTGTCCATAGCAACCAAAAAGTGTCCCTTTACATCAAAGGTGGCTTTAGACCAGCTAGAAAACAGCAATAGTAAATTAGAACACTTGCAGAATTGAACGATAGTGAATCGTGGGGAAATGCATTTTATTACCATCATATTATTTTTTTTTTAATTATTTATATTTATTTATTATATTATAATTTATGATTTTGTGTTTCAAACTTCATCATACCCGGGATATCTACTAGACTCTTGGTGGACAGATTTAAGTGTGTTATTGTTAAGAATTACAGGCCTACAATATAAAACGCCAAATTTCCATGCAAAATAATTGTACTGCTTTCAGCACCTAAAATCCGAAATAATCATACCGCCAGGGAGGTTAAAGCTCTCCAGGCTCTGATACTTTATGATTCTTTCGTATGTGGTAAATAGTGTGTTCTAGCTGTGCATTTTGGTTCCTCCCAGCAACTCTGACATCACTACTGTGTCCTGCAGCAACACAGGGTAAGCTAAGCAAACCACAGTGCACAGCAGATGATGCATTACCCCATTACTGTTATGGTAAGCTAAAAGTGTTTAGTAACATATTGCAGGCTCTACACCAAGGTCTGCATTTTTTTTAATAAAATGCAGTCCACATTGCAGAGTAACACTTCAGAGTCCGAAGGCAAGCAGAGCACAATTAAAATGTATAAGAAAGAAAAAAGTTGCACTTGACTGGCCTTTCCACCAATCACACATTTCAACAATCTACAAATACATAGTAGGATTTTAAATATCCCTCTAGTGGAAACAAATGCATCAAGTGGTATTAAAAATACTGTATATACAAACCTTTATTTCATTAGGTAAAAAACCTCATAAACATGTATCATAAATGCATGAACATTAATTCTACCAATTATCACCCACTAACGGGATGGAAATGGGGGAAGGGAAGGGGAGAAGGAGGGGAGGGCAGAAGGGGGGAGGGAGGAAAGACAAAAAAAAAACACAAAAATCAACCCACCATATGAAATGGATAATATATACAGTATTTGTATGCAGTCTATAAGCCTTGCTGAAAACATATATCCAGATATCAAATGGTTTGACTCTCCATTATAGAGTATATGTTGATTCATCGCCAACCTCCTATTACCCACGCACGCAATTTGGGCCTCACAGTACCCCCATGATGTTTTCCAGCATCACCGGATCTACATGCGGTGACCCGGAAGTGGCGCATGCCATTGTGCATAACCTCTGATTCTCTGAGTGCGCTCCACAACACAATGGAAAAACCAGAAGTGACGCATCCAACCGGGGCATCATCTCGGGTTCTTACACCAAGCTGCCCAGTGGACTGCAAGTTGTAAGGAGAACCCGGAAGCAACAATCGGCATTGATGTTAACATGACATATGCCTGTTGCTAGGGATGATCCGAACACCCCCCTGTTCGGTTCGCACCAGAACTTTCGAACAGGCAAAAAATTTGTTCGAACACGCAAACACCATTAAAGTCTATGGGACACGAACATGAATAATCAAAAGTGCTAATTTTAAAGGCTTATATGCAAGTTAATGTCATAAAAAGTATTTGGGGACCCTGGTCCTGCCCCAGGGGACATGGATCATTGCACAAAAAGTTTTAAAAACAGACTTTTTTTGGGAGCAGTGATTTTAATAATGCTTAAAGTGAAACAATAAAAGTGTAATATCCCTTTAAATTTCGTACCTGGGGGTGTCTATAGTATGCCTGTAAAGGGGCGCATGTTTCCTGTGTTTAGACAGCAAAAAGGAAAAAAAGTCATTTAAAACTACTAGCGGCTATTAATGAATTGCCGGTCCGACAATACACATAAAAGTTCATTCATAAAAACACCATGGGAATTCCCCACAGGGGAACCCTGAACCAAAATTTAAAAAAAAATGATGTGGGGGTCCCCCTAAATTCCATACCAGGCCCTTCAGGTCTGGTATGGATATTAAGGGGAACCCCAGCAAACAATTTTTTTTTAAAATGGCGTGGGGTCCCCCTCAAAATCTATACCAGACCCTTCAGGTATGGTATGGATATTATGGGGTACTCCGCACCAAAATGTAAAAAAAAAATGGCGTGGGGCTCCCCTCAAAATCTATACCAGACCCTTCAGGTCTGGTATGGATATTAAGGGGAACCCTGCACCAAAATGTAAAAAAAAAATGGCGTGGGGTCCCCCCAAAAATCCATACCAGACCCTTATCCAAGCACGCAACCTGGTAGGCTGCAGGAAAAGAGGGGGGACGAGAGAGCCGTTAAAAATGTTAAAAATGACAAGAGACAGTTTTTGACAATTCCTTTATTTAAATTCTTCTTCTTTCTTCTATCTTCTTTCTTCCTTCGGTTTCTTCCTCCATCTTCTTCTTCTTCTGGTTCTTCTGGTTCTACCTCCAGTGTTCTTGTCCGGCATCTTCCTCCGCGGCATCGGTGTCTTCTTCCCTTCTTCTCCTCAGGCCACTCCGCATCCATGATGGCATGAAGGGAAGCTCCCACTGTGTGACGCTTCTCCTCTTCTGACGGTACTCAACTAATGGGGGCCGGGCCACCCAGTGACCCCGCCCCCTCCGATGCACGGGGACTTGACTGGGACTTCCCTGTGGCATTCCCCGTGACATCAGAATGGGGCGGGGTTACGTAATGTGTGGCCCCGTCCCCTCTGACGTCATGGGGGAATGCCACAGGGAAGTCCCCGTCAAGTCCCCGTGCGTCAGAGGGGGGCGGGGTCACCGGGGGGCCGTCAGAAGAGGAGAACCATCAGGAGAGAAGAAGCGTCACACAGTGGGAGCCTCCCTCCATGCCATCATGGATGCGGAGCGGCCCGAGGAGAAGAAGGAAAGAAGACACCGACGCCGCGGAGTAAGATGCTGGACGAGAACACCAGAGGAAGAACCAGAAGAACCAAAAGAACCAGAAGAAGAAGAAGATGGAGAAGAAACTGAAGGAAGATAGAAGATAGAAGAAAGAAGATAGAAGATAGAAGAAAGAAGAAGCATTTAAATAAAGGAATTGTCAAAAACTGTCTCTTGTCATTTTTAACATTTTTGACAGTTTTTTGTGAAATGGTAAGGGGGTACTTTTGTACCCCCTTACCATTTCACACAGGGGGGAGGGCTGGGATCTGGGGGTCCCCTTGTTAAAGGGGGCTTCCAGATTCCGATAAGCCCCCCGCCCACAGACCCCCACAACCACCGGGCAAGGGTTGTGGGGATGAGGCCCTTGTCCCCATCAACATGGGGACAAGGTGTTTTGGGGGGCTACCCCAAAGCACCCTCCCAATGTTGAGGGCATGTGGCCTGGTACGGTTCAGGAGGGGGCCGCTCTTTCATCCCCTTCTTTTCCTGTGGCCTGCCAGGTTGCGTGCTCGAATAAGGGTCTGGTATGGATTTTTGGGGGGACCCCAAGCCATTTTTTTTTTAATTTTGGCACGGGGTTCCCCTTAAAATCCATACCAGACCTGAAGGGTCTGGTATAGATTTTGAAGGGGACCCCACGCCATTTTTAAAAAAAAATTTTGGCTGGGGTTCCCCTTAATATCCATACCAGACCTGAAGGGCCTGGTATGGAATTTAGGGGCACCCCCACATCATTTTTTTTTTTTTTAATTTTGGTTCGGGGTTCCCCTGTGGGGAATTCCCATACCGTTTTTATCAATGAACTTTTATGTGTATTGTCGGACCAGCAATTCATTAATAGCCGCGAGTAGTTTTAAATGACTTTTTTTTCCTTTGAAATGTCATTTTGCTGTCAGACTGTTCTAAACACGGGAAACATTACAGGCATACTATAGACACCCCCCAGGTACGAAATTTAAAGGGATATTACACTTTTATTGTTTCACTTGAAGCATTATTAAAATCACTGCTCCCGAAAAAATGGCTGTTTTTAAAACTTTTTTTGCATTGATCCATGTCCCCTGGGGCAGGGCCCAGGTCCCCAAACACTTTTTATGACAATACCATGAATATAAGCCTTTAAAATTAGCACTTTTGATTTCTCCCATAGACTTTTAAAGGGTGTTCTGCGGCTTTCGAATTTGCCGTGAACACCCCAAATTGTTCGCTGTTCGGCGAATTGCCGAACAGTCGATGTTCGAGTCGAACATAAGTTCGACTCGAACTCAAAGCTCATTCATACCTGTTGCCAATCAGAGGGAACAATTGAGGGCATGGGGTAACGATGGTAGACCAGGGAGCTGGATCGATGGGGCCACCTAGGAGGTGCCCATAACCATCCATCAATGCAGCATTAATAGTCATACAGTGGGGGTTGATTTATGGTTCAATACAGACCCCATAGGGGTGAAGGACACAGGCCGGCTGATAAAACAAATCACATACACCAATCCCAGGCAACAAAAAATATATATAGATGTATATATATAATAGGAAAAAATGCACATTTCCCTTTGTTGTGCTGAGCTTACAGAACTCAATTTAGCCTGCATTCTATTTGACAAATAGAATGCAGGCTGCATTGTGAATATTATGCTACTTCTTTCATGGGGCCATGAGTGTTTATTTTTTAGAACATACAGCTTTCATGTTTCAAAAAATGTAGCTTATCCGTCATAGTGGATACCACTTTCAGCAAGTCTATATGCCTTGCTGAAAATATATATCCAGATATCAAAGTAGATACCACTTAGCCATAGTATCACTGCCTAATGTGACCTGCATTCTATTCATGGTGTAAAGTCTGCAGTGTGTTACAGAGTACTGTTAGTTTAATGCAGCAGAGGGAAATCTGTGACTGGAAGCTTTGGAGTTGGAACACAATGCATATTGTTACAGCTCACCGCTATGCTTTATAACTCTGTGGTGCTCTTTTTTTGGCCAACTCTTCTTTATAAATGGACCCCAAATGCCATGTACACACAAGCGGACTTTCGACGGACTGAACTCCGAAGGACTTTTTGACAGACTTTCGACGGAGTTCCGATGCAACAGACTTGCATACACACGATCACACCAAAGTCCGAATGATTCGAATGTGATGACGTATGACCAGACTAGAATAAGGAATTTCATAGCCAGTAGCCAATAGCTGCCCTTGCGTCGTTGTTCATCCGTCGGACTAGCATACAGACGAACGGATTTTTCAACCGGACTCGAGTCCGTCGGAAAGATTTGAAACATGTTCTATTTCTAAAGTCCGTCTGATTTTTCGACAGCAATGAAGCCCACACACAATAGAATTGTCCAGCGGATTTGTTCCGTCAGACCTTTGCTGTCGAAAAGTCTGGTCGTGTGTACACAGCAAAAGAGTCTCTACCTAGAGTATTGCAAAAGTAGGCATTCCAGTAAGGATTTGGATTACTCCATATACAGTGGGGATGGAAAGTATTCAGACCCCCTTAAATTTTTCACTCTTTGTTATATTGCAGCCATTTGCTAACATCATTTAAGTTCATTGTTTTTCCTCATTTTTGTACACACAGAACCCCATATTGACATAAAAACACAGAATTGTTGACATTTTTGCAGATTTATTAAAAAAGAAAAACTGAAATATCACATGGTCCTAAGTATTCAGACCCTTTGCTGTGACACTCATATATTTAACTCAGGTGCTGTCCATTTCTTCTGATCATCCTTGAGATGGTTCTACATCTTCATTTGAGTCCAGCTGTGTTTGATTACACTGATTGGACTTGATTAGGAAAGCCACACACCTGTCTATATAAGACCTTACAGCTCACAGTGCATGTCAGAGCAAATGAGAATCATGAGGTCAAAGGAACTGCCTGAAGAGCTCAGAAACAGAATTGTGGCAAGGAACAGATCTGGCCAAGGTTACAAAAAATTTCTACTGCACTTAAGGTTCCTAAGAGCACAGTGGCCTCCATAATACTTAAATGGAAGACATTTGGGATGACCAGAACCCTTCCTAGAGCTGGCCGTCCGGCCAAACTGAGCTATCGGGGGAGAAGAGCCTTGGTGAGAGAAGTAAAGAAGAACCCAAAGATCACTGTGGCTGAGCTCCAGAGATGCAGTCGGGAGATGGGAGAAAGTTGTATCAAGTCAACCATCACTGCAGCCCTCCACCAGTTGGGGCTTTATGGCAGGGTGGCCCAATGAAAGTCTCTCCTCAGTGAGAGACTGCATGGAGTTTGCTAAAAAACACCTGAAGGACTCCAGGATGGTGAGAAATAAGATTCTCTGGTCTGATGAGACCAAGATAGAACTTTTTGGCCTTAATTCTAAGAGGTATGTGTGGAGAAAATCAGGCACTGCTCATCGCCTGTCCAATACAGTCCCAACAGTGAGGCATGGTGGTGGCAGCATCATGCTGTGGGGGTGTTTTTCAGCTGCAGGGACAGGACGACTGGTTGCATTTGAGGGAAAGATGAATGCGGCCAAGTACAAGGATATCCTGGACGAAAACCTTTTCCAGAGTGCCCAGGACCTCGGACTGGGCCGAAGGTTTACCTTCCAACAAGACATTGACCCTAAGCACACAGCTAAAATAACGAAGGAGTGGCTTCACAAGAACTCTGTGACTGTTCTTGACTGGCCCAGCCAGAGCCCTGACTTAAACCCAATTGAGCATCTCTGGAGAAACCTAAAAATGGCTGTCCACCAACATTTACCATCCAACCTGACAGAACTGGAGAGGATCTGCAAGGAGGAACGGCAGAGGATCCCCAAATCCAGGTGTGAAAAACTTGTTGCATCTTTTCTAAAAAGACTCATGGCTGTATTAGATCAAAAGGGCGCTTCTACTAAATACTGAGCAAAGGGTTTGAATACTTGTGATACCATGTGATATTTCAGTTTTTCTTTTTTAATACATTTGCAAAAATCTCAACAATTCTGTGTTTTTCTGTCAATATGGGGTGCTGTGTGTACATTAATGAGGAAAAAAATGAACTTAAATGATCTTAGCAAATGGCTGCAATATAACAAAGAGTGAAAAATGTAAGGGGGTCTGAATACTTTCCGTCCCCACTGTATGTTTTCAGTCCAGTTCATTCATAAAAGTTTTACATTTAGTGGGAGTTGATCCCTGGCATGTGGTTGAAATATGGGTAAGTTTATTAATGTGAGGGTCATTAGTACATAGAGATCACTCACACAGAACAGGAAAGCTTAAGGATGTTGGAAAGCAAATTTAATTGCTGCCTATATTATTAACAGTAAACCTAAAAGAAATTAGTTTTCACTTGTGTGAGAAATTAAAAAAAAATTATTTATATATATATATATATATATATATATATATATATATATATATAGATAGATATAGATATAGATATCTATATATAGATATATATAGTGTATATACAATGTGTGTGTGTATATATATATATATATATATATATATATATATATATATATATATCCCATCAGGATCAATTAATTTGCCCTTGAACTCATTCCCCTTGGGCTTGTCTATGAACCTTGATAGCAACTCCATGGTGGTAAGATGTATGACTTCAATTGCAGAACCATTGTATACAGGAGCTATTCAGGCAATTAACACTGGAGTCCGTCAAGTGTATCTCATATGACACAAAAAAAGTATATCTCTTGAAAACATTTTAAACGTTTGTTTTAATTTAGGAAGGAAAAAACGGACAGTCTTTTCTGTGTGTTGAATTCTCTCAAGTTTCACAAAATTATTTTAAGCTTGTATCTTGCATGTAAAATTTCTGAGCAAAGTTTGTACCCCTACACATACATACATACATAAATACATACCAGACTTTTTAGGGGGTCCTAATGCCTTTTTTCAAACAAAGGAAAGAAGCTGGCAGGACATGTAAATTACCAGGACATGTAAATTTTTTTCTAAAATATCACTTTTGCTGTAGTACATCCTGCAGCAAAAATTACAAACAGAATTGCCCCTCCCCCCAAAAATCCATACAGAACCCTCATCCAACTATGCAGTCTGGCTGGCCCAGAAAGGGATGGAGGAATGTGCACCCCCCCACCCAAACCATGACCTCCCCCGACTACATGACCTTAAATTGCAAAGGGTGACTTGCAAGGGGGGACCTTCCTTGGAAGAGTACCCTACTGCTACCTCCACAACACTGACCTGGTGTTTGTGGGAGGATCTGTGGGTGAGGGGGTTATCAGAATCTGGGAGCCTTCTTTAAAAATAAGACGTGCCAAATACACATACCACCCAAAAACTTTATTAACACCCCCCCCCCCCCTCTTGTTTTAAACATTTTCCCGTTTTTTAGACAGAAAAAAAGAAAAACATTTACTATACATTGTATACTTTACAGTTTCAATCAGATTTCATACACCAGTCTCTGACTTAATTTTTAGGATGTATGTGGCTACCTTTTTATATGTTTATCTTCATGTAACACTGCAAGTTACTGGGAAGCTATCAGAACAAAATTTTAACTGTTTTAAATCAGTGACAGTTTTGATGGGAAAATGTAGACAGTACATACAGTGTATATAGTGATTAATTTATAGGAATGCAGCAGGATGCATTTTTATCTGCTGGCATATTTCGTTTTTCCTATAACTATAAGCTTCAGGGTAGACACAGGAAAACTTAAAAATATATTTCTGAAGTGCTGCCAGTTTTGCAAAATTCCCTGAAAACAACGTGAGTGAGCATACTGTTAAAGTATTTGTTTTTGTCAAACAACTCTAGAACTGATAGAATTTGAAAATGAATTCCTTTGTAGTTCAGCTCTATATGTTACACCATGCATTTTAAAAGCTATAGAAGGTATCATCTAGAACCTTTTTACCTTCTTTTGCACAAGGACTGTTGTACATTACAGTGAGCATTCAAAATAACAAAATTGTAATGGTCAAAAAACTATTGTAGAAGCTGAGAAACTAGACCTTAACTACTTTCTACCAGCACACAGTTGTTTTACTGTGGGCAGGCAGCAGCTGAAGGTCAGGCGATGAACCTGTACATCACCCGCCACATGTGCACTGGCATTCCACTCTGATGACCCCGATGCCACCACCATGCTTCACTGTTGGGACTGTATTGGACAGGTGATGAGCAGTGCCTGATTTTCTCCACACATACCACTTAGAATTAAGGCCAAAAAGTTCTATCTTGGTCTCATCACAACACACAACAGTTGGGCCAACTCATTATTGAAACCTAAGGACTAAGACTAGAATGCCATGAAAGTCCACATGTGTGTAAAGGCAGGTGTCCCAATACTTTTGACAATATAGTGTATATATACCATAGTTTGTAGATGCTATTTTGTAGATGCTATAACTTTCACTTAGACCAACTAATATACAAGTATTAGGATTTTGTTTTACCAAAGACATTTAGCAGAATACATTTTGGCCTTTTTTGTGTTTTTTTTTCAAAATGTTCAGTCTTTTTTTCATTTATATAGAAAAAAATAACAAAAAAACAGTGGTAATCAAACACATCCAAAAGAAAGCTCTATTCGTGTTAAAACAAATGATATATATTTCATTTGTGTTCAGTATTGCATGACTGTGCAATTACTAGTTAAAGTAGCACAGTAATGAATAGCAAAAAATGGTCTGTTTATGAAGGGGGTAAAACCTTCCGGAGGTCATGTGTAAACTGGGCTTAAGGGAGTACTAAAATATTGAATCACTAAAGTATCAATATTGGAGCCTAGTTAATGTAAACATAATTTCTAAAATGTCATGTAAGCTCCAACATTAGCTTTCATTAAAAAAAAGAGTGATCCTGCCATGAAAATCTTTGTTCTGCTACTTACTGTTACAGACTGACAATCCTCTGTCCCTGTCTTCCAACTGTTCTTCTGCATTGTTATGCCCCGTACAAATGATTGGATTCTCCGACAACAAATGTTGGATGTGAGCTTGTTGGCGGAAAGTCCGACTGTGTGTATGCTCCATCGGACATTTGTTGTCGGACTTTCCGCCAACAAATGTTGGCTAGCAGGTTCTTAAATTTTCCGCCAACAAATGTTTGTCGCCGGACTTTCTGATTGTGTGTACACAAGTCTGTCGGAAAAAAGTCCACGCATGCTCAGAATCAAATACAAGCCGGAAGCGCTCGGTCTTGTGAAACTAGCTTTTGTAATGGAGATATCACGTACGTCTTGTACGTCAATACGTTCGTAATTGTTGGCCAACATTTGTGTGACCGTGTGTATGCAAGACAAGTTGGAGCCAACATCCTTCAAACAAAAAAACGCGGTTTTGTTGTCGGAAAGTCCGATTGTGTGTAAGGTGCATTAGTCTATCACACAGGCTTTTCATCAGAGAACACAGGGGGCTAATTCAACACATATTAAATAAGCTTGGTTCACTGAAAGTTGCTACAAAGAGACTATGGGGTTTATTTACTAAAGACAAATCCACTTTGCACTACAAGTGCACTGCAATTGCACTTGTAAGTGCAGTCGCTGTAGATCTGAGGGGGACATGCAAGGAAAGTAAAAAACAGCATATTTGCTTGTACACGATTGGATGATAAAATCAGCAGAGCTTCCCCTCATTTCAGAGCTTCTTCTCAGATCTACGGTGACTGCCCTTACAATTGCACTTGTAGTGCAAAGTGGATTTGCTTTTAGTAAATAAACCCCACTGAGATTCAACAAAGGGTGAAAAAAAGGTTAAAACAGGTATTTTATTAAACAATAAACATATAATATATAAGGTCAATACACATTCCTGTAGATATTCTGCATTTTACTGCTGCACACCATAACTGACTTACAATAGAGTGCAAATGCCGACTTGGGCTGGCTCAATATTTGTATCTTAAAATGCAAAAGCATCTCTCTATAGCAAGTGAGAAAAACACTTTGCAATAAACTGCAACTGCAATAAATGTACTTGTAGTACTTGTACAGCAAACAAAACTCTGGCTTTTCTACTGTTTCCCATGGCACTCCACTTTCTGCTCCTCAGCTGTTGGTATAATTTTCCAGGAAACTTCAAATGTAGCTGTATCTTCTGTTTGCATTTTGGGATAGCCTGTGCACGATTCAATCTTAGACCTGAGTACAGGCATACCCCACTTTTAAGTACTCAATGGGGTTTATTTACTAAAGCTGCAAAGTGCAAAATCAGGCTCATTTCTGCATAGAAACCAATGAGCTTCTAACCCCAGCTTGTTCAATTAGGCTTTGGTAATAAAATCTGGAACTCATTGGTTTCTATGCAGAAGTGAGCCTGAGTTTGCACTTTCCAGCTTTAGTAAATAAACCCCATTGCGTACTTAAAAGTGGGGTATGCCTGTACTAGGGATGAGCCGAACACCCCCCTGTTCGGTTCGCACCAGAACTTGCGAACAGGCAAAAAATTTGTTCGAACACGCGAACACCGTTAAAGTCTATGGGACACGAACATGAATAATCAAAAGTGCTAATTTTAAAGGCTTATATGCAAGTTATTGTCATAAAAAGTGTTTGGGGACCTGGGTCCTGCCCCAGGGGACATGGATCAATGCAAAAAAAAGTTTTAAAAACAGCCGTTTTTTCGGAAGCAGTGATTTTAATAATGCTTAAAGTGAAATAATAAAAGTGTAATATCCCTTTAAATGTCGTACCTGGGGGGTGTCTATAATATGCCTGTAAAGGGGCACATGTTTCCCGTGTTTAGAACAGTCTGACAGCAAAATGACATTTCAAAGGAAAAAAAGTCATTTAAAACTACTCGCGGCTATTAATGAATTGCCGGTCCGACAATACACATAAAAGTTCATTGATAAAAACAGCATGGGAATTCCCCACAGGGGAACCCCAAACCAAAATTAAAAAAAAAATGATGTGGGGGTCCCCCTAAATTCCATACCAGGCCCTTCAGGTCTGGTATGGATATTAAGGGGAACCACGGCCAAAATTTTTTAAAAAAATGGCGTGGGGTCCCCCTCAAAATCTATACCAGATCCTTCAGGTCTGGTATGGATTTTAAGGGGAACCCCGCGCCAATATTAAAAAAAAATGGTGTGGGGTCCCCCCAAAAATCCATTCCAGACCCTTATCTGAGCACGCAACCTGGCAGGCCACAGGAAAAGAGGGGGGACGAGAGAACGCCCCCCCTCCTGAACCATACCAGGCCACATGCCCTCAACATTGGGAGGGTGCTTTGGGGTAGCCCCTAAAACACCTTGTCCCCATGTTGATGGGGACAAGGGCCTCATTCATCCCTACAACCCTTGCCCAGTGGTTGTGGGGGTCTGCGGGCAGGGGGCTTATCGGAATCTGGAAGCCCCCATTAACAAGGGGACCTCCAGATCCCGGCCCTCCCCCTGTGTGAAATGGTAAGGGGGTACTAAAGTACCTCTACCATTTCACAAAAAAACTGTCAAAAATGTTAAAAATGACAAGAGACAGTTTTTGACAATTCCTTTATTTAAATGCTTCTTCTTTCTTCTTTCTATCTTCTAGCTTCTTTCTTCTATCTTCTATCTTCCTTCTGTTTCTTCTTACTTCTTCTTCTGGTTCTTCCTCCGGTGTTCTCCTCCGGCATCTTCCTTTACAGGAATACTATAGACACCCCCAGGTACGAAATTTAAAGGGATATTACACTTTTATTGTTTTACTTTAAGCATTATTAAAATCACTGCTCCCGAAAAAACGGCCGTTTTTAAAACTTTTTTTGCATTGATCCTTGTCCCCTGGGGCAGGACCCAGGTCCCCAAACACTTTTTATGACAATACCATGAATATAAGCCTTTAAAATGAGCAATTTTGATTTCTCCCGTAGACTTTTTAAGGGTGTTCCGCGGCTTTCGAATTTGCCGCGAACACCCCAAATTGTTTGCTGTTCGGTGAACTGGCGAACAGCTGATGTTCGAGTCGAACACGAGTTCGACTCAAACTCGAAGCTCATCCCTAGCCTGTACCATCATCCTAGCACTAGATATTCATAAACTCTTCCACCTCTGACAGATGCTGGAATATATGTATGTTGAGCAGGCAGTGGAAGACAGATTCAAGTTTTTTTTTCTTGGATGGAGAGACATACAAGCTATACGATAATTTACTTTTATAAGTCAGAAGCTCTTAACCGGTTCAATACAGGGCATTTTCACCCCCTTCCTTCCCAGACCAATTTTTAGTTTTCAGCGCTGTCGCACTTTAAACAACAATTGTGCGGTCGTGCGACATTGTACCCAAACAAAATTGACGTCCTTTTTTCCCCACAAATAGAGCTTTATTTTGGTGGTATTTGATCACCTTTGCGTTTTTTATTTTTCGTGCTATAAACAAAAGAAGAGCAACAATTTTGAAAAAAAATACAATATTTTATACTTTTTGCTATAATAAATATCCCAATTTTAAAAAAAAAACAAACAAATGTTTTCCTCAGTTTAGGCCGATACATATTCTTCTACATATGTTTGGTAAAAAAATCGCAATAAGCGTATATTGATTGGTTTGCGCAAAAGTTATAGCGTCTACAAAATATGGGATAGATTCATGGCATTTTTAAAAAAAATGTTATTTATTTATTTTTTTTTTAATAGTAAAGGCGGCTATCTGCGATTTTTTTTTGTGACTGCGACATTATGGCGGACACATTGGACTTTTAACACCTTTTTGGGACCATTCACATTTATACAGCGATCAATGCTATAAAATTGCATTGATTACTGTGTAAATGTGACAGGCAGGGAAGAGGTTAACCACTAGGGGGACACAAGGGGTTAATTATGTTTCCTAGGGAATGATTCTAACTGTAGGGGGCGGGGATATACAAGTGGAAGAGACCGATCAGTGTTCCGCTGTACTGGGAACACAGATCGGTCTCCTCTCAACTGACAGGACATGGATCTGTGTGTTCACACACACAGATCCACGGTCCTGCCCGGTTAACGGTCAATCGCGGGTGCCCAGCGGACATCACGGCCACCGGGCACACGCACCGGGTCCCAAGCAACGCGGCGGGCGCTCCCGCGCCCCGAGACTGCCGGGAAGCCCAAGACGTCATATGATGGCCACCCAGGATGGGAGATCCCATCTCAGGCCGTCATATGACTATACGTGGGTAATGAAGCGGTTAAAGGGATGCAAAGATCAGCAAAGGACACCTTTTGCACAAAGGTACAGTTTATAAACGTCCCTTGTCATAACTCCTTTTTAAGTATATATATATATATATATATATATATATATATATACCGTATTTATCGGCGTATAACACGCACCGGCGTATAACACGCACCCCAATTTAGTAGGGAATTTTAAGGAAAAAAAAACTTTTAGGAGGGAAGTTGAAGGGAAAAAAACTTACATTTAAATGCCCATCCTTGCAGCCTTCTCAGTGCAGCCTTGCACCAGTGCAGCCATGTCAGTGCAGCCATGTCAGTGCAGCCTTCCCCAGTGCAGCCTTGTCAGTGCAGCCATGTCAGTGCAGCCTTCCCCAGTGCAGCCTTCCCCAGTGCAGCCTTTCCCAGTGCAGCCTTTCCCAGTGCAGCCTTCCCCAGTGCAGCCTTGCCCCAGTGCAGCCTTCGATCCCCTGTCCTGGGCTTTAAAATCGCCGCCCGCGATTTGAAAATGGCGCCGCCGGCGCCGAAATACACAGAGCCGGTCCTCGGCTCTTTCCGGCGGCTCTCGTTCACTTTCGGCTCCACTCATAGTCCCGAGCGGAGCTATCCGAACCTAGCCGAGTAGGTTCGGATAGCTCCGCTCGGGACTACGAGTGGAGCCGAAAGTAAACGAGAGCCGCCGGAAAGAGCCAAGGACGGGCTCTGTGTATTTCGGCGCCGGCGGCGCCATTTTCAAATCGCGGTCGGCGATTTTGAAACTGTGACAGCTCCGGATCGCAGGGGATCGGCGTATAACACGCACCTGCGACTTTCCCCTGATTTTCAGGGGGAAAAAGTGCGTGTTATACGCCGATAAATACGGTATATATTTTCACATGAACCTAAACAAAAAACTTTGGTGCGTTCACCCAAATGCAAAAAAAGTTTTAAAAACAGCCGTTTTTTCAGGAGCAGTGATTTCAATAATGCTTAAAGTGAAACAATAAAAATGAAATATTTCTTTAAATATTGTGTCTGGGGTGTGTCTATAGTATGCCTGTAAAGTGGCGCAGTTTTCCTGTGTTTGGAACAGTACCATAGCAAAATGACATTTTTAAAGGAAATAAGTCATTTAAAACTGATCACGGCTGTAATGAATTATCGGGTCTCGGCAATATAGGTAAAACTCATTGAAAACAATGGCATGGGTTCCCCCCAGTCCATTACTAGGCCCTTTGGGTCTGATATGAATATTAAGGGGAACCCCAAACCAAAAAAACACCTCACAAAAGGACTTTTTATAGAAGGACTTGTATCGATGGACATACACCATTATATTGTTGTTTAGATGTGTGTGTTAGGTGTCCAGCCTTGAGACACAAGTTATTATTTATGCACTAGGATCACTTTTATTACATGTTTTGGATCATTATTTATATTGCATGTTTATACACGTATTTTATATTGCTGCTGATGTAACACAGTGTGAGAGTGTGGCAATCGCTGGATGACTAGGGGCATCACAGAGTGATTGCTTTTAGCCTTGAGGTTACACCCAGTAACGTTCAATTGGTTTATGCATTGAAGTCACTTTATATTTATATTTATTTTGATGGTTATCTATTAGGCGTGATTAACTAAGTTTACCTACCACAAGAGTTTACGTCACATATTGGTTAGCTTGAGTTAACTGTCAGAGCCTCACTACTCTCTAACAAGGTAATACAACTAATCCATGCATTAAAAGTCATATTCAATGTGGCTAAACATTTAGAAAAGACCACTCAGTTGCAAACAAAGCCTGTTGTATCTATCCTAAAACAAAAAAAAAAATGATCACCCTTTGAATTGTAACTGGGATTTCTTCTTTGAAGCAAAAAAAAGAAATTTGAAAAAAATAATAATAAAAAAAACCCTTTATCAAATGTTTTTGGTATTGCTCGTACTAAAAAAAATCCAGCAAAAGTCATAGTAGCAATAAAATGATTTTTATCTTTAAAGCAAAAAATCAAGCTTGCAATAAACTACAGGTAACATTTTAGCTTCATTATAGCAAGATCAATCACTTTGCTTTCAGAAAATCTTGACAATGCATGATGATTCTGTCTAGACCTTTAAATACCTAGTTGAGATACATGATTTGCAAGACAGAAAATAATTATTTATTCAATTCAGAGACGTTTCTTGCATATAGAAAGTTAGTAAAAAGAACACGCCTTAGCCTACTCCTAGAAACATACCGGAGAGTGATTTGGAGCATCAATATATTACTTTATAAGAGACAATAAAAATGTGCATCACTTTTAACTTCCTGGAAACGTATTTGTTGCCTTGCTCCCAGCCTAAAATAAGAGTATATTTCTCAAATTGCAACCAATATGATGTTGATCATTTATGGCTTTCAAGTGCATGATGAACGGTTTTGAGACTCGTAACTTGAAATGTCTTATGTACATATCCCAGTCTCCATATAAATGTAATTTACAGTACTTTGCTGTTAAAGGTCTGCTCGTTATTCATATGGCCTTGCCTGAAATCACTCATAGCTGATTTTGACATTTTGTATGGTGAAGAATGGCCTAGCTTGTTTAGCAGTGTGATATGTAGGCTTTGTGACCCCATTGAGAAATGGCATTATTTATAATAGCTTGAATTAAAACATAGACTGTCAAAATGAATTTAACTATATTAAAAAATTGAACAGAATTGCTTGACCATGTGTAAAACGTCTAAAGGGAGCACTGATAAATTTAATAAAACTGTGGACAAGCCCAAAAAATAACCACGGAAAATTATTGCAATAAATGAAATGGGAAACAGAGCACAGCAACAGGTGCTATCCAATCAGGAAAGTATTTAAACTGCAAACAAAAGACACATTTCTCAAGAGCAAGCTAGAGCAAGGACACTGAATGAAAGACAGCTTGGTAAACAGATCTTGCAGTTTCCATGATAACAAGCTACCACTTTAGGCTACATATTTTACAAGTCATTGCACTATGACTTATTGAGATCATGTTTCTACAAATCCTTTGCCAGGTTTTTTAAACATATTTTTAAGTTTTGAAACATTTACAAAGAAAAACAAAAATGGCACTTTTAGTTCTAAGAATCTGTTGAGAAACCAAAGTAAACTCACACACTAACTCGCAGATGTATACACACATCATGTAATCACTGTTTTGTACCCTCTGTGACCAATGAAAGTGATCCTAAGGTACAGAGACCTTCGGATTGGCCCCTTACACAATGTCTGTGAAAGGAACTGTTTGAGGCTCCTCATCACCATTGCACAGGGATAAGATGGTTTGTAATTCACAGAAGAAAACTGGAAAAGCTGATAGCATTGTTTGAGATATCACTGAACAGTCACAAAGACACTAGATTTCTGTCAAGATCAAAGGGTTTTTTGTACTTGTAGAAAATGTACTTAACCTGAAATAAAAAGAAAATTAAATCAACTGCTATGTCTAAGGACTTATAATCTACAACATATAACATTTTTGCTCTTGGGTTTAAATATGCTTTATTTTTTTAAATTTAAGACCCAGCAGAGCTTAGCTACGCCTATGTTGATAGTAACCTTTTTAGTATAGTATGGCTTGCGACAGCTACTTTTTAGCAAAATTATATGTAAATAGGGCGGCACAGTGGTGTAGTGTATAGCACTTTTCACCTAGCAGTAAGAAGGGTCGAAGGGTCACTGGTTCAAATCCCAACCACGACACTACCTGCCTGGAGTTTGCATGTTCTCCCTGTGCCTGCGTGGGTTTCCTCTAGGTACTCCGGTTTCCTCCCACACTCCAAAGACATGCTGGTAGGTTAATTGAATCCTGTCTAAATTGTCCCTAGTATGTATGAATGTGAGTTAGGGACCTTAGATTGTAAGCTCCTTGAGGGTAGGGACTGATGTGAATGTACAATGTATATGTAAAGCGCTGCATGAATTAACGGTGCTATATAAGTAACTAAAATAATAATAATAAATAAAAATTTGAGTTATCATTGTCATAGACTGATGTCTGCTGATAGGACCTAAAATTCCTTTAATTTTAGTATTTTTTTTTACACCAAAAGTGCTTCTGACCTCACCTGACCTTTCACCGAACATGAATAACCCACACGTGTTCATACCCTTTTCACTGTTTCACATTGCAAATAGCAGATCAAATGAATTATAAAAAATAAATATAGGCATTGCATACCACTGTCTGATCAAACCTAAATTATATGTCCCTTATCATTTCCCCTGAACTTCATGGAATAATTTAGTGATTGGAGCTCTTAAAAACGTTTTAAAGTCTTCACAGTTATAAAAGATAATTGAGAAGCTGTAAGCTGTAAGTATGCACAACATAATACAATTCTGAACAAATGAACCTGAATTCAACTGCCTGATTTATTCAAGTATATTTCTGTGTAATGTGTATACATCTGGTAGGGGCACTATATTGTCAAAGGCAGCGACTGATTTGAACAGTTCAATATTCTCTGTAAAGCACAGCAGATTGTGTTGGTGTTGCATAACTAAATTAACACATAAATGTCAATGTTATTGTGCAGCTTACTGGCTTGACTTGTGTTCCAGTAGTTATGCGTATACAGGCGGTCCTTGGGTTACAAACAAGATAGGGTCTGTAGGTTTGTTCTTAAGTTGAATCTGTTTGTAAGTCGGAACAGGAACATTTTTTAAGTGTAGCTCCATCCAAAAAAAAAAATTTTAAGCTTTTTGGATAGCATAGGGAAGGGTTATCACCCCTGTAACATTTGTTTTGCTGTCTGTGCCCCTGTTCAGAAGATTTCACTTCACTTTATGTCCCAATGACAATTGGATTTTGAAAACATTTTTGGTTGTGGTGGAAACAAGCCTAGGTGATAAAGCTTCAGTGGAGACACATTTTTTGCCATGATAACTCTTATGCCCCGTACACACGGTCGGACTTTGTTCGGACATTCCGACAACAAAATCCTAGGATTTTTTCCGACGGATGTTGGCTCAAACTTGTCTTGCATACACACGGTCACACAAAGTTGTAGGAAAATCCGATCGTTCTAAACGCGGTGATGTAAAACACGTACGTCGGGACTATAAAGGGGGAAGTGGCCAATAGCTTTCATCTCTTTATTTATTCTGAGCATGCGTGGCACTTTGTCCATCGGATTTGTGTACACACGATCGGAATTTCCGACAACGGATTTTGTTGTCGGAAAACTTTGTATCCTGCTCTCAAACTTTGTGTGTCGGAAAATCCGATGGAAAATGTGTGATGGAGCCTACACACGTTCGGAATTTCTGACAACAAGGTCCGATCACACATTTTCCGTCGGAAAATCCGACCGTGTGTACGGGGCACTACAGGAGTGAATTTCTCTTCCTAGGGGTAGATTTCCTCTCACTTCCTGTTGTCTCCCTCCGTTTGTAAGTCGGATGTTTGTAACTAGGAGACTGCCTGTACAAGGTCAAAAACACACTCAGAGAAAAGATCTATTCATCTAATAAGAATCAAATAACTGAATGTACAATGTATTTCACAGATAGGCATGATGCTACTGTTCTTATTGTAGTGGGTATTTATATAAGTGTAAGTATTGTAAGTGTAAGTGTAAATATTCTTAACGATTTCCCTAGATCCCTAAATATTATGTTATGGATATGTATAAAGCAATGAACAGACCATATGGTTTATGCAGAACTAATATTTTTTTCTTTATGTACAACCTGCACTATCCTCACTCTCTAAAGTGATACAGTTTGGCATAATCCTGTTTATTATACATTCAGGTGAAAAATTTCTTGTTTTCTGCCAGCAGCCTTGAAGGGTTCTTGTACCCATTTAGCTTTACACTCCAAGCATCCTCTGTGTTTGTGAATTCCATTTGGAACCATATCATGTGGCTTTGCATCTCCAGTGCAGCCATAATATTATACAATCTCTTCCAATGTTTCTAAAGCCTTGCTAAAATATTGATTATATTAAAATGATAGAAAATACTACCTAAACTACAAAAATATTTTTTTTCAGAGTGGTATAATTGTGTATTATTTATTTTTAAATAGCTAAAACATACAGCATTTGAAATCCGCATGAGTACAAAGTAATATAGACCGGCTGAACATACCAAGATGGAACCCAATGTGTAGAGCTCCTCCCGACACTTTAGAGAACTTTAACCACTTGCCCTCCATAAGATTTATCCCCTTCATGGCCAGGCCATTTTTTTGTGATATGGCACTGCGTTACTTTAACTGACAATTGTGCAGTTGTGCAACAAAGCATCCAGATAAAATGTATGTCCGTTTTCTTCCCACAAATAGAGCTTTCTTTTAATGGTATTTGATCACCTCTGCGATTTTTATTTTTTGTGCTATAAACAAAAAAAGGCTGACAATTCTATAAAATAAACCCAAAAAACAATATTTCTTACTTTCTTTACATATCCAATAAAAAAAATTGAAAAAAACGAATTTCTTCATCAGTTTAGGCCATATGTTTTCTAAAACATATTTTTGATAAAAAAATCCCAATAAGCGTATATTGATTTGTTTGCACAAAAGTTATAGCATCTACAAACTATGGGATAAATTTATGGAGTTTCTATTTCTTTGATTTTTTTTAGTAGTAGTGGCGGTGATCAGCTACTTATAGCAGGACTGTGACATTGCGGCATACAAATCAGACACTAAGTGACACTTTTTGGGGACCAGTAACACTAATACAGTCTAAAAATATGAACTGTCACTGTACTAATGACACTGGCAGGGAAGGAGTTAACATCAAGGACGATCAATGGGTTAAACGTGTGCCCAGGGAGTGGTTGCTAACTGTGTGGGGGGTGCTTTTACTGTGAGAAGGCAGAGGAGCTTTGTAGGAACACAGGATCACAACCTTCCCTTCTCACAGAACATTGATCTGCCTTGTTTACACAGGCAGACTGCCGTTCTGCCTGTGTTTTGAATGATCAGTGGGTCCCAGTAGACAACACATCCGCCATACCCCCTGATTGGCTCCTGCTGTGTCCAATCACAGAGGAAGCAGGCCACTGGAAACGCATATGCGTGCCCCAGACTGGAAGTTCAGGATCAAGTAGAGGTATGTGATCCTGCCCAGGGGAGAGCCGCTGTATATTTACTGTATACAGTCCGTGTAGATTCCAAGGTCAAAAGAAAGTCCAAATGACTGTCTCTAGTTTACTAAATACACACATTTAAATTTTGGCAGCCTCTAAGTGGGAGCATGAAACTAGATTAATTAATTTTTGTTATAACATTTGCAGCTGCCCCAGGGTAATGACATGCATCAATCAAAAAGTACATTTTTCTTACCAAGAGATTTTCTTTACCCAGGTCATCTGCTACATAAAATCATAAAATGATAGAAAGTTTAGCCAACCCATTTGTGTTTGTTATAATAATCATCTATATCAAGAAATACATAATATTGACCCTAATATTGACCACAGACTTTGCGAGATCTTTGCCATATACTGTAACCTGGGGAGGCATGGGCCATCCTGAAGATAAAGATGAAGGCCAAGCATTCAAAGAAATATGAGCACTAGGGTTGAGGTAAGTAGTATAGATGAAAGTGGAGACACAAATAGAAATGAAGGCTTCAATAATCTCAACTAGGCTGAGGTCTTGTCATTAATAGATAGGGATTCTGAGCATGACATTGTAGATATAGCTATGGGGTAACCTGTTGGCACCCAGGAAAACTCCAGTGGCAGGAGCAGTGCAAAAAAATGACCATGAGATCTGGGAATGTGACATGAAGACCTGCACAATGATCAGCATTACCCTGGCTAGGCAATGACTAGGGATAACAATAAGTGGTTTGAAACCTGAAGGAGGTATAACATTGTTTAAAAATATGCTATGGCTAAAACACTGCCACAAGAAAGAAATAGTTATAGTTGGAGGTTTATTTTGTAATTAGTGGGTTTTAGGTTTTATTGAGGATTATGTGCCAACTACCACTCTGTGGGGTTGATTTAGTAAAATGGGAAAGTGCAAAATCTGGTGCAGCTCTGCATAGAAACCAATTAGCTTCCATTTTTTTTTGTCAAAGCTTAATTGAACAAGCTGAAGTTAGAAGCTAATCAGCCAATCAGCAGCATATTATGTTTTAATCCAATTCAGAAAATAGTCTTATCAGCTACAACTGGTTATTGCACTGTTGATAGCAATGTTATTTTGGAGAAATTTACAAAATCTGGCTAACTTCAAAATATACTGTATCCTTTTAAAGACATGTTTACTTCAATCACAATTGTTTACTCATTTTTTATAAAATGACTCACCCCCTAAGCTGCCTGCCTTTTAAAGATTGCAAATTAGTGCCTACATTCTTTGTAAAGAAAATGTTACAAAAACATATCTCCCATGCCTCATTGACTTATTGTAATTCAAGTATGCTGACAGACACATTTGGAACTGTCATGTAATTTTCAGCCATCCAACAATTATTTGAACTATGTCCAGTATAATTAAAGAATTTATCTTAAGGGCGCATTCCAAAATCTGGTTGCAAATTTTGAGCCAAGTTTATTTGACCCCCATGTGCACTACCTCTGTTTGCTGATTTTAATTTATTGGTTATTTCTAAAGATGTCATTTTGATGGTGAAATAGTCTGTATTTTCCAAACAGGACTGATGATGATAACTGGTATTTGGCTTCTCAGCCCAGGAGTCAGGAAGGTACACATCTGGTATGAAACAAAAAAAACATGGCACATAATTTAGCTTACCAACCACCAAAAGCTTTCATTTTGATAATTATCCTCTCTTGTGAGTGTGTTCCCTATAACTAAATTCCTTCTTTTATCTAATTACTTTGCAAGAAATGGGAAAAAAAATTCATATCAGTCAGGCTACTGTAGTTATCCTAACATAAAATAATAGTTAAAAGTTAACTTGAACCCCACCCCCCATGAATATGTTATCAAATTCACTGGAAATTACATTTCCTCTCAAATCGTTTCAAATCTTGAATGTACAATGTTTCATATGATTACTGTATCCCAATGACCAGGAGAGATCACAAGAGAAGAGAAATATATATATAAAGCCTATGAGTTAGTAAATACTAATGTATTTAATCAAGAACCATTCTTCAAACCAGCAGGAAAGAAAGCAACAACTATATGTCTTTTTACTTTAAACTGACTAAAGTGACTATCATCTTGTAAATGTAATTGTAATATTTCTCCAAAGTAATCAGACAGTATAAAGGACAAAGTATGCAGTATTTTATATCACATAATTGTTTGCCATTTTGATTGATCTCTACATCTCTTTTGTAAACAAACAACTGGTGCACAGGAAGAGGGATATTGCCACAGTGGTCAATGAAGGCATGTTTTAAAATGTATATATAGATTGTTCAGATAATGTAAATATTTTAAAAATTCATAGTCTAGCTACAGTACTAATTTAAGCCACACCCTCAGTTATATCCCTACATTATTTATTATTATTATTATTATTAAATTTAGCACCAATAAAATATAAATGCAATCTTATATTGATTGGGCTAAAAAAGATCATTGGGGCTGTAATTATAATAAGCAGATACTCAGTTAACAGTACTATGTTATTTGAAGGGAATATATATATATATATATATATATATATATATATATATATATATATTTATTTATTGTCTGAAGATTTAGCTTGTCCCTGCTTCCAGACATATTTTCTCAAGTGAAAGGAGTGTCACTTGGTCACCCATGGAGAAATCTTTCATCTTACAAATTGATATGCATTCCTTATTACAATCTCAGATTGCAGTTACATAAAATCCTAATAACTTTAATATTAATGCACTGCATAGCCTCTTATTTGTGAGTTGCGGCAGCCTATATGTGCGTGTGCTTCTTGTGTCCAGAATGGACAACTTGTGTCTGGAGTGCATGTTCTTGTACAGTGGCTTTGTGGGTAGCACTCTTGCCTTGCAACACTAGGGTATTCAACTTGATTCTAAGCCCGGACACTATGTGGATAAAGTGTGCATGTTTTAAAAGTGCTTAGAAGGGTCTCTTCTGGGTACTCCAGTTTCCACATACACATGCTGGGAAGTTGATCAACTGTTGGGGTAAATTGGCTCTAGTATGTGTGTGTGCATATGGAGGCATGTGAGAAAGGGAACCTAGGTTGTAAGCTCCTCGAGGGCAGGGGCTAAAATAAATGTACAGTATTCTCTGTAAATTGACAAGACAATATAAATACCTTAAAGTGGATGTAAACCCACTCTCATCATTTCTAAACTGCTGCCATAGTGGTTATCTATAAGGATATACATGCCTCCTGCATGTATCTTTACCTGTCAAATGTCTCCCCTCTGTCTGTTATGAGACCCAAAAAACTGCAGATTCTGTGGGCAGGTCTGTTGTCTGGAGCTCAGTGGGTGGAGTCATGATGTCAGTAGACTCCCCGCCCACCTCTACACTCCCCTTGTCAACATGCATTTTCTCCTGTGTATTTCTTACACTGAACTTCTACTGGTCTTGTGGATTATGCCCCATGATCACTAACATCCAGAAGAAAGGAGGGATAATGGGAAGTACACAGAATGCCTCTGTCACACTCATGCATGAGATATGTAAATCACCTGTCACTCACAGCAAGGGGGAGAAATTTCTCTGTCTGACGTTTTTATCTCAATGAAAAAAGATAAGAGGACTGCACAGGGCTGGATTAACTCTTTGTGGCAAGACTGGGCACAGATGACATTAAATCCTATACTGTACAAAATATAAACCTTAATTAAAAAAAATGTGGGTTTATATCCACTTTAACAATGAAAAGACAATTTCCAACATGCTTGTACATTTTCCAGAACCTTTCTTTTTTATTTACTTCTCTTTGTCTATGATAGCCCTAAAGTCAGCGTATTTCAGTCAGGGATTCACTTGAATATTTGTGTGCTCTTTTGTTTTATTTATACAAAGATAATACATGTATTCAAAATCTCCAATGACCACTTGTAGGATAGAATGTATGTCCCTTTAAACTATGTTAGGATCAGTTAAAAACATTTCAAGAGTGGATACTATATTCAGATATCCCAACACACTCTCCACTACTGTCTAAACTCTAAAGGTCACTGGTGGACATATATTACATCTGTCACTCTCCACTCCTATCATTTGTCTTCTTTAATATGAGAAATAGTTAAACATGTTTAAGTTTATTGGCCTGCACAAAGTGTTAATTTCCTTGTGGCTACTGCTCTATTTATCGGTCTCTAAAACAGAACATTGATGCACCTGTGTTATCCCAGCCTCTAAAATGTTGTTGAAGTTGGAGACAAGAGGCACACAAAGCAAAGTAATATCTACTTTTACCAAGGCACTTGGACTGCTGAGTGTTCAAGCATTTCTCACAAGAAAAAAGGGAAAAGAATAGGTGTCAGAAGAAGCACTGTTCTGACAATGCTCTGTGTGTAATTTTCTGTGTGTAGTCCAGCATGCAGAGACATCCTGTATTATTATAATTATGTAGCTCAAATACACTGTCTGCTATTGGATGAACCCAGCTACTTTTATGTAAATCAAGAGTGATTCCTTATTTTCTTTAATTCAAAAATGTAGATTTTAATTAAGTGTATATATTAAGTAATAAACCAAGTTTTTGCTGGAACAACACGAAAGAATCAAAAACTTTCACCTGCAGCAATGAGGGTCACCTTGTATATTTAGTTTACTCATTAGTCATCTGCAAAAGCAATCACATACAGCACTATTAAATACCATCTGGAATTTCATGACAGTAAAGTCTTTTCTCTAGGGATAGCGAGATGTCTTAAGACATGTTGATAATGTAAGTTTTATGTATACAGCTTGCTTTTTTATCTTTTGATTAATCAAGTAAATTCAAAAACTTGAAACAGTTCACTCTGTCAGTTTAATTGCATTACAAAGTTACTCTCACCTCCCATCAATATTCTTCTGCCAGTCTGAACTATGGCAGGCTCTTAACTTTGCATCTCAAAGGGATTTTAAGATGAAAAGATAGAATCTAAAGTACTGAACTCCTGGGTGCTAGGGCTTATCCGTAAGTAATCGCAAGATTTTCATTTTTAACCATCTTAAAAATGAAACAATGATTAGGACATTTTGGTTGTAGACAGTTTTTTTTTCATTCCAACTGTATTGAGAAAACAGTAGTTTAACTTTAGGCAATTTTATTAAACACAATGTTTGCTAAATTAAAATCAGTAATTTGTAGCTTCTATTAAGATCATCTTTTTCATGAGAATGTATTCCTGTTTGCAGTATACCAAGCATTGTGTTGGATAAGTGCCTTTTTTGCAATGAATTTGGCTAGGAATACATGGATGATAACACAGTTACAATTTTATTCTGGCTTTTGCTAATGAGATGTCTCATGGGAGACTGTATAGTCTGTGTGTTTTACTGAAAAGAATAAATTAAAATAAATCTCAACATCTTTATGTTTTGGATTTATGGATGTTATATGAGTAGATTTAAAAGGAAACCTGTCAAGAAAACATATTTTGCTTGTAATCAGGACCAGAGAGCTGTACAGCCAACATAGACCGCAACATAGAGCAGTAAAGCTGTCATGTACAGGACACAGCCACCCACACACTGTCTTGCTTTCTAGCTCTGTAAACCTAGAACCAAACTGCTAGCAAAACACAGTGACAGTTTACCCAAATTATTTAGTCCTCTGCTCTAGGTCTATAAACAGATAATGAATATAATGTTTATTATGAGCCATGTGAACCTTTTGTGTGGCTTTGACTCTAATCCTTCAAAATTCCTGACTTTGTGCAAGTGTACAAAGTGTACTAGTGTAAGAATTGATGGTGGTTTGAAGCCAAAGGGTAGTCACACCAAGTATTCATTTGATATAGATTTTTCTTCTGTTCAATCTCTTTGCCTTTTGACAGTTGATAAAAATAAACAGTTAAAATATATATTTTTGAAAGCATTATTACTTTACAGCATTTCTTCCCACCTGTCACTTTTGCTAGTCGTTCGGTGGATGAACACCGGAACGACTAATGTTCGGCCCAAACAATCCCACATGACTGGTTAGTAAAAGATGGAGAAGAATGGCAAGCTTATTTCCCTGTCACTTTCGTCTCTCCTCCTATCAATATGTCCAATGGACTACAACACTTAATTGGCTTCTTTTACAGCTATTCCCTCTCTTTCTCTGAGCTTTGCTCTACAGTGACTGCAAAAGACTGTCAACAAGTTATATTAAAGTACTTGCACTGATTTCATAAAAACAAATACATTTAAAGTTGTATTAAGGATTGCAGAGCTAGAATATGTTTTTGTTTGCCCTTACATGGATTTTAGCTGTCTATTTTTTTTTTTTCATCCAAAGTTGCACTGGCTGTCAACACTCCCCAGAGAGAGAGAGAGAGAGAGTCAGAGCTTCAGGAACAGGATGCAATATTTGGTTTATAAGACAGGACCCTTTCATGCCTGGCTGTGACAAGAGACCCTCTCAATTCAACATTCACTTTAGCATCAGCTAACTTAGGAATGAAATGTAATGTTTGTGACCTTTTAAATGCAGCCCTATGTAGACACATTTCTGTGCTACGAGCACACGCCCTGTGCGCTCCCAGCACAATTACCGGTGGGGACCGGAAAGATCCCAATGCATACTTGCAATCAGGAGCTTTCTGATCATGTGATCGCTGTGACAGCCAATCACAGGGGTCACATGAACTGAATGCCTGCCTCCTAGCATTTAGAAGCTTTTAAAGGGCTGGGAGGTGGTGACTGGAAGAGGTTAAATCGAATTATTCATTGATCTGATCACAGTATATTTTAATATTCCATTACTACCCTCACTACGTAACCATCATAGCCCCATCAAAAAGTTAACCCTTTAAGAGTGATGCTAAAAACAAAAACACCACTAAATTACAGACCACCAATGAGCCCATTTACAGTTTTTGGTACTGGTAGTGTGAATGTTTTTTCTCTAAAGATATAGTAGATGTACATTGATATTCTGCAGCTTCATATTGACTCTCCTTTGTATACATTCAATGTTTGTCATTTTTTGGCTATACTCAATAGAAGTTTGTAAACACAAAATGACAGATCCTCAGCCTGCTTCTGTTGAGGATCCTGGATGACTTATTGGCCAAATAATTGAGGCCTTGTCCCTTCAACACGGGGACAAGGCACATTGCAAGGGGGGGAGCTTTGCCTTCACCATGTCCTTCCATTACGATGACCCATCACCCAATGATCTCTTTGTAAACAAACTGGCTTAGGTCATGGGTGATATTACTTACAAGCAAACTGGCCTAATTTGGTCAATTTGTTTGCTATCTCACCAAACTGTAAATAGGATTGTTTGACACTCATATTCAACGCAAAGCTCATCCATAATTATAAAGAGAGAACCATAAAATGTACGCTATTTGTTTATATTCACACCTTCTAATACCTTCACACCTTCTAACACCTTGCAGATTCTCTTTTGTTAACATTGCAGGTGCACTGAAGATTACAAACAAACAAAGATTAACAAACAACAAATAGGCTGTTCACTTTGCAAAGGAATTGTTACTTTGCAAGGGAATTTTCCCTTAAATTAGTGAATGAAGTGAAGCTTTGCTGCCTTTCATCATTCAATCACGTGCAAGCAAAAATAATGTTTTTTATTTTTCTTGCACATTGATACATATTTTTTTAACCTCTACACATTTTATCACCTCTTCATGCCCGCTATATAGCTTAAATATGGCTACAGCGTGGGCCTGAATTGCCGGAAGGGCGTCCATGTACGTCATTCCATGCATGAGCTGCCTGAGCGCCTCCTGTGGGGCGCGTATGGCGCGCACTGTGATCAGCGAGTCAATGAGACTTGGCTGATTACAGACCGGAGTAAGAAGTCAACCCAGGCCCCTTACCACATGATCAGCTGTCAGCCAATGACAGCTGATCAAGTAATGTAAACAGAAGATCGTAATTGGATTTTTTTTCCTCTTACTCTAACAGCATGAGGAGAAAAAAAAGCTAATTACCGCCTCCTGTTAGAGGGACATTGGTCCCGCACAACGACATCCACTGCTGATAAATACTGCCCACCAGTGCCACCCGCTAGTGCCCACCAGTGCCACCTACCAGTGCATATCAGTGCTGCCTATCAATGCCCACCAGTGCCACCTTCCAATGTCCAGCAGTGCCACCTACCAATGCCCTCCAGTGCCACCTATCATTGCCCATCAGTGCTGACAATCAGTTCCCATCAGTGCCCACCAATGCCCAGCAGTGCCACCCACCAATGCCCACCAGTGCCACCTATCATTGCAAATTAGTGCTGCCAATCAGTGCCCATCAATGCATCATCATAAGTGCCCTCTATCAGTGCTGTGTATCAGTGTCACCTACTAGTGCATATCAGTGCCACACATCAGTGCCACCCATCAGTGCCACCCATCAGTGCCACCTATTAGTGCCACACATCAGTGCCCACCAGTGCTGCATCTTCAGTGCCCATCAGTGCCACCTACAGTATCAGTGCTACCTTATCAGTGCTTATCAGTGCAGCCCATCAGTTCCCATCAGTGCAGCCTCATCAGTGCACATCAATAAAGGAGAAAAATTACCTGTTTGCAAAATTTTGTAACAAACTATGAAACTTTTTTCATTTTCAAAATTTTCTGTCTTTTTTCTTTTTCTTTTTATCAAACAATAAAAAACCCAGCAGTGATTAAATACCACTAAGAGAAAGCTCTATTTGTGTGAAAAAACTGATAAAAATTCATTTGGGTACAGTGTTGCATGACCACGCAACTGTCTTTCAAAGACTGACAGTGCTGAAAGCTGAAAATTGGCCTGGGCAGGAAGGGGATTTTAAGTGCCCAGTAAGAAAGTGGTTGAAGATAATTATCACTACCCGTAGTAAATCAACCCCTATGTCTGTAAGCTGTGTTCTTCTTTCTCACATATAGAATAGATTTGTATCAATTTGTGAAACAGCAACCTGGAAATGAGCTCTTTGTGTAAGAAAAATGCCATAACATGTACAAAATTGTATACATTTATGTATTACATTCTTAAGTGTATTTTGTAGCCACTATCTTAAATTGATGTTTATTGATTTGATCTTTTCTTCTTTTATTTCAGCTAACAATTGAAAAGAACATAACTATTGCACTGTGTTACAGACTATGGTTTGCCCTGTAAAATCATTAAAACGATCCATAAAATCACTAGCGAGATGCTTCACTGCATTTCAAACCAGGTGATGAATCATACTGAATAGGCTAATGAATGGCTGCTCTGGCTTATTTTTCCTAATCAAAAGCCGGTTTTCTTGGCAAAGTATTATGACATCTGTCCAGTTTTAATTTATGAGGGTAATGCTCTTTAAAATAGGCTAAACAAAGCAAAAGGCACTCAGATGTGTCAGAACCACAAGCACATTGATAGGGTGTTAACACTTATTATGCAGTTACAGTTACAGTATTATTAGTTAGTTTTCTGTGCTTAATAATACACTCTATGCACTATCATCTGCCTGAATCAGATTGAAGATCATGAATGTAAATAACCCTGTATTTCCTGAGTAAAATAATTGAATTTGTTTTCCAAGTAAGTGGGGGCAAGGTAACAGAAATGGTGGTGCGTATGAGAAGTTATTAGGAGAAGCACCTCGACAATTCAAAAGAAGAGCGCAAAAAGGCTGGAATCCACTTTATGACTGAGTAAAGACACATTACTGCTAATGCTTAAAGATTAACACAGTTTTGTTGAGGAAAAACAACCCCCTCTGAATGATCTATGTACATTGCAATGATTTTAACAAGCTTTGGAACACAGACCTACCTGTTGCTGTTCTTAGGAAAAAGCTGTATGTTCGTCTATGTCCTTTGTAAGTCTAAATCCTGAATGAGAGTGTCTGTGTTCAATCTAAACAGGTGATGCACTGGCAGTGTTCCAATGAGGAAAGTTGCAGTGTCTGCATCCCTTTAAAAGTATTAACCCTTCGGAAGTATCTCACCTGAAATATAATTCCTTTTTCAGAGGATGCCTAAACTTTGAACTTTGTATTTTAGCGCAGACATCTAAAAAAATTAGTGAGCCAGTCAAACAAGCAGGAAACATTACAATACATTACATTTCTGGGGAAGTTCTGTACACCTTATATGTTCTGTACACCAAAGCCTTCAGGTTTCCATGTTGCATTGAATTTTACAGAAAATTACAGCACTGAAGATTCAAAAGAAAAGGTAATTTTTATTAACATTAAGTTTTAATATGGTTTGTGTAGCAACTGTATATGCTATTTTTTTTTCTTTACAAAAATAGAGTTACCCATTAAGGCTTGAAATAATTGATAGTTGTCTTTTTGAAAGATTTAAAATGAGCCCGTGCTGTGCACAAGCATGTGCCGGGCATAAGGCAACTAAGGCAGCTGCAATAGGGTGCCAGGAGAGGGGGCGCTAAAGCCAGGGGTTCCTCAAAAAGTGCTTATGCTGGCACCGGCTCTGCTTACACATTTGCCTAGCTCAGCCCAACACAGCAGACACGGTGCATGATGACAGGCAGCAGTGCCATGGGTGCTGTGAACTCATATTGCAATTAGTGAGCGTCAGCTGTTGCCTCCACTGTCATTAATGTCCACTTGCTCTCCTGCCCCTCTTTCTCCTCCTCTCTCTCATCCTTACTCCTCCTCTCTCCCACCCCTCCTTCTCCTCCTCTCTCCTGCCCCTACTTCAACTCCTTTTTCCCAGATGAAGGGCAGGCGATTGCCAACAGACCCGCTTCTCTGTCCACAGTCCCCGCAATTAACAAGTCCCTCCTACCTGGGTGGTAGCAGAGGCAGTCCTACAGTTCACCAGTCCAGCACAGAGAAAATCACCTCTGAACTGGAGGCATGTGAGATGAGGGGGAGGAGCCAAGTGAGACCAGGGGGAGTGGCCAGCAAGCACAGGAGTGGGCAAGACAGGAATCTTCTGTGGAAGGTAGGGCAAAGAGTGCTTAATGTCAGGCTGTCTGTGGTTATTTTAAAACCTGCTGAATGTACATCATGAATACCTGAGGAATAGATGGGGTATGGGAATAGAGAAGGGGACAGAGGGACAGAGCAAGGAAAAAAGAGAGACAGAGACAGATGGGGACATTGATGGGGACATCTGCTCCATGGGGATACTGATGTGGACACCTGCTCCATGAGGACACTGATAGGGACACCTGCACTATGAGGACACTGATGGGGACACCTACTCCATGGGGAAACTGATGGGGATACCTACTCCATAAAGATACTGATGGAGATACCTGCTCCATGAGGACACTGATGGGGACACCTGCTCCATGGGGATACGGATGGGGACACCTACTCCATGGGGAAACCGATTGGGATACCTACTCCATGAAGATACTGATGGGGATACCTGCCCCATGAGGACATTGATGGGGATTCCTGCACTATGGAGACACTGATGGGGACACCTGCTCCATGAGGACACTGATGGAGGCACCTGCTCCATGAGGACACTGATAGGGATATCTGCTCCATCGGGACACTGATGGGGACACCTACTCCATGGGGAAACCGATGGGATACCTACTCCATGAAGATACTGATGGGGACACCTACTCCATGGAGACACTGATGGGGACACCGCCTCCATGAGGACACTGATGGGGACACGTACTTCATGGGGACACTGATGGGGATACTTCCTCCATGTGGACACTGATGGGGACACCTGCTCTGTGGGGACACTGATGGGGACACCTGCACTATGTTGACATTGCTGGGGACACCTGCTCCATGAGGACACTGATAGGGACACCAGCTCCATGAGGACACTGATGGGGACACTGATAAGGACACCTGCTCTATGGGGACATTGATGGGGACACCTGCTCTATGGGGACATTCTGATAGGGGCACCTGGTGTAAGGGTCACTCTGATGTTGACACCTGATCTCTGATGGGGACACCTGCTGTATGGGGACACCTGCTGTATGGGGGCACCTGCTGTATGCGGGCACTCTGATAAGGATGTTTGCTCTATGGAGTCACTCTGATGGAGATACCTACTCTAAGGGGTCACACTGATGGGGACACCTGCTCCATGGGGATACGGATGGGGACACCTACTCCATGGGGAAACCGATTGGGATACCTACTCCTTGAAGATACTGATGGGGATACCTGCCCCATGAGGACATTGATGGGGACACCTGCACTATGGAGACACTGATGGGGACACCTGCTCCATGAGGACACTGATGGAGACACCTGCTACATGAGGACACTGATAGGGATATCTGCTCCATGGGGACACTGATGGGGACACCTACTCCATGGGGAAACTGATGGGATACCTACTCCATGAAGATACTGATGGGGACACCTACTCCATGGAGACACTGATGAGGTCATTGCTGACTTGATTTAAAGCTATTAACAACCTATTATGAATATGTCTATAGTGTGGGCATGTATGCACCCAAAGCTTTTGGACGTTAAGTAAGATTCAAAATGTTATTAAGACCCCTTTCACACCGAGGGTGTTTTGCAGGCGCTATAACCTTAAAAATAGCGCCTGCAATCCGGCCTCAAACAGCTGCTCTATTGTTTCCAGTGTGAAAGCCCGAGGGCTTTCACACCGGAGCGGTGCGCTGGCAGGACGTTAGGAAAAGTCCTGCCAGCAGCTTCTTTGGAGTGGTGTGTTTACCGCTCCTCCACCATTGCTCCCCATTCAAATCAATGGGGCAGTGCTAGGATACCGCCGGCAAAACGCCGCTATTGCTGTGCATTGCGGGGGTTTTAACCCTTTCTCGGCCGCTAGCGGGGGTAAAAGTGCTCTGCTAGCGGCCAAAATGCGCCACAAATCCGACGGTAAAACGCCACTATAAATAGCGGCGTTTACCGACGATGCTATAGGCCAGGGGTCTTCAAACTATGGCCCTCCAGTTGTTCAGGAACCTCAATTCCCATCATGCCTAGTCATGTCTGTGAATGTCAAGAGTTTTACAATGCCTCATGGGAAGTGTAGTTCTACAACAGCTGGAGGGCCGTAGTTTGAGGATCCCTGCTATAGGCGGCTCGGTGTGAAAAGGGTCTAAATGTTATAGCAGGTCAAACAAATAAAATGTTGTTAAACATTATATGCACATCAAAGAGTTATATCCCAATGTCTTTTTTTTTGTGTGTTTTTTTACTTAATACAGTTCACAAAAATAATTTTCAACAATTATGTGTTTATGACAGAAGAATTTCCCTAAAGATCCTGCTTCTCTATGTTCTTTGCAGGATCCAAATCTGCTCATTACAAACAACAAATACTAAAACAATGCACCTTCCTAGCCATTATTGTAGTTAATTTGAAACTTATTCACAGTTGTTAGGAATACATTTAGAACTTTAGGTTAAAATTCACATTCAGAAAAACAAAACAAAAAATAAACTGTGCATATCTATCAGACTCTAGTACACTCATTAATGAGGGGAAAAGAGTTAATCAGCTGACAGGTTTTTAATTTCTGCTTGGATTCACTTGTGAGCAATAGGTCAGCTTGAATAAAAATTCAGAACAGTTCATAATATCAATTTAAGCCACACATAGAGGCTTTAGCATACAATTCAAAATATCTAAGTTCATTTATAAGTGAAAGTTAAAAGAGAGCGACGTGCCATTTACATGATGCTGCACAGGCATAAAACTTTCCAGCATGCATTTCAGGTTCTCTCTGGTAATGAATCCCATTCCCCTGATACATCATATGATGGCATTGCTAGATGTTGCTGTTTAATCTGAGTAATTGCTTGAATAGTTAAGTAACTAATTATACCACAGCAAATCCAGCTAATTCATCTGCACAGAATGTCTAATCATATACTTAGTTTGTTATGACCTTTCAGTCTAGATTTTCTCTTGACATAGATGCACTGTGTATATGTTTAATATGTGGAGTATGTGCTTATATCAGATTTATTACAGACTGGCATGGTGGCTCTGCTGACTTTGGAAGATTCTTTCATGGCCTTAAAACATAACGAGCATTAAATTTTCCAACCCAATATTATGCACCAGTGCAGTTAAAGCAGTAATTTTTAATTGGCTACCGCAAATCATTAAGTATTTATGAGCAAACTGTAATTCCTAACAGTTTTTGTTGCAATCTCTTTTTTTGCCAGTTAGCTTGGAAAGCAGCAAAATAATTATTTGAGGGAAGCACTAATTACGTTAGGCAATATGAATGATGCTGGGAAAATTTGTTGCTCATCAGAGATGTGGGACATATCCAAATGTCATGATGGTTTGTGCAGTCAACATTTTATCCCCCAAATGTCTGGTATTGTAGTGAAAAATATTATTATTTTACAAAATGCAGGTGTTCGGACAACGGATATGACTAAGACACAAGCATATTCAGTAAATAATATTGTTTAGTAATATGAACAGTCATATCAATACAAGTGTTCTCCAGCTTTCTGCCAAAAAAGAGTCATGCACAGCTAAAGGGGTATCCTAAAATCACAGTTCGTAGACTCAGGGAAGCCGGGGATTCCTAATCTTGTTGACCATTGTCTTTGCCAACCAGTCCAGTCCCTTTTTATGCTGCAAGAAGAGCAAGTTACAAAACCCTGACAAGGTTCATCATGCTCTGCATGTGTAAGGATGCTATTGCATCACAGCTGTGTGCTGTGTCTGAGAAAGTAAATAAGTACTGTCATGTACAAAAGATATGTGTTCCATAGGTTAATTAAAGTGACTGTAAAGTCTTGTTTTTTTTCCTATAAAAATAACAAACATGTCATACTTACCTGCTTTGTGCTGTGGATTTACACAGAGCAGCCCAAATCCTTCTCTTTTCGGGTGCCACTTCTGTGTTTCTGGCCCCTCCCTCCTGCTGAGTGCCCCCCACAGCAAACAGCTTGCTATGGGGGCACCCAAGCTGAGCTGCAGCTCTGTGTGTCCATGCAGACATGGAGCTGTGGTTCGGCCCCGTCCCCCTCTCACTCCTAAATGGCTAACTGACATTGATTTACAGTACTGGGAGACAATTGGGCCCTGCTGTGTCTCAGCCAATCAAGAGGTCCGAGACACTTGTGTACGCTGATGGACAGAGATGGGGCTCCGGTAAGTATTAGAGGGGCTGCTGCATTCAGAAGGGTTTTTTATCTTAATGCACAGAATGCATTAACCACTTCAATACAGGGCACTTATCGCCTTCCTGTCCAGACCAATTTTCAGCTTTCAGTGCTGTTGCAGTTTGAATGACAATTGCGCGGTCATCCATCAATGTACCCAAACTAAATTTTTATAATTTTGTTCCCACAAATAGAGCTTTCTTTTGGTGGTATTTGATCACCTCTGCGGTTTTTATTTTTTGCTAAACAAATAAAAAAAGACTGAAAATTTTGAAAAAAATAAAAGTTTTGCTTTTGTTTCTGTTATAAAATTTTGTAAATAACTAAGTTTTCTCTTTCGCTGATGGGCACTGATAAGGTGGCACTGACAGGCACTGATAAGGTGGCACCGATGAGGTGGCACCAATGAGCAGGCACTGACGGGCATTGACGATGGGCACTGGTAGGCTGCACTGATGGGCACTGGTAGGCTGCACTGATGGGTGGAACTGATATTCAGCACTGATGGGCATTAATAGGTGGCACTGATGGACACTCATGGGTGGCACTGGTTGGCAATGATGGGCACTGATAGGCGACACTGATGGCCACTGAAAGGCTGCAAAGATGGGTTCTTATGGGTGGCACTGATAGGTGGCACTTCTGGGTACTGCTGGGCACTGATAGGCGGCACTGATGGGCACTGATGGGCACTGATAGGCAGCAATGATGGGCATTGATACGTGGTACTGATGGGCACTGATACATGGCACTGATATGAGGCAATGATAGGCATCCCTGGTGGCACTGGCAGTGGTAGGCATTGTGAGTGGGCACTGATTGGCAGCTGCCTGGGCATTGATTGGCAGCTGCCTGGGCACAGATTAGTATTTCCCTGGGGGTCTATAGGGGACATACCTGGTGGTCCAGTGTGGATGGCCATCCTGGTGGTCCTGGGCGGCATGATGGTGGTCCTGGGCGGGATCCAAGGGGGGATTGTGCTGATAAACAATCAGCACAGACCCCCCTGTCAGGAGAGCAGCCAATCGTCTCTCCTATACTCGCGTCTGTCAGACGCGAGTGAGGAATAGACATGTGCATTCGTTTTTGTCCGAATGCATTTTCGTCTGAATTTCAGGTATTTTCGTTATCGTTTTAACAAACGATAACGAAAGTGCAGAATCCGAAAAACTAAAGATCTGACATAAACAAATGCTTTATTTTCGTTTTCGTTGCTACAACAGTTCGATATAGATAGGAGATTCGACATGATGATGACAATAACAATCTGTGTCAATCAAACCTGTGGTCGAATGTGCCTAACCTTAACTCTATTAGTCCAAGATTATTCTACATAGAGAGAAAAGATTCGATATAGAGAGAAAAGATTCGACGTAGGGGAGAAAAGATTCGACGTAGGGGAGAAAAGATAAATAAAAATAATGATGATGATGAATGTTATTGGCTGATCGTAACTAAAGAGGAGGAGCAGTAAAATAGCTAGAACTAAGTACACACGTACTTTGGCTTATGGTGTCTGTTGAAAGTTCTAAGAAGATTCGACGGAGCAGGTAAACTATATGGCATCGTACAGTTTAGCTGCTCCGTCGAATCCTCTTTGAACATTCGACAGACACCATAAGCCTTCAATGACAGATTCAACCTTAATTTGTATTTTCGGGCAAATGCAATTTTTAACGAAAAACAAAATAAATAAAAACGAATTTCGGGAGTAACTAAATACATTTATTTTTTCGGGCGAAAACGAAATTCCGAAACAAAATATTTCAGTGTGCACATGTCTAGTGAGGAAAAGCCGATCACCGGCTCTTCCTATTTACGGCTGATCACGTGATAAAGAGTCTCCGTGCACTGGCACCTAGAATGTTTTTTTTTTCCCCAATGACACCAATAACCCAATAACAGTGATTATCTTTACACTCACTGAGGGATTTATTTTTTCTCTGACTGATACCAGTACTACCAGTACTAATCACACCAATTGCAGTGTAAGGTACACTGTTACATACTTAAAATCACTGCACCCTGTATAATATGTTGTACTTTCCATAGTTCTTACTCAACTATTGTCATGACAGTTGTTGGATGCTATATGTTCCCCAACAGTTTTAACTAACACTAACAATGGACCTTTTTAATTACCCTCCTTTTGCATCCTTAGAAGTCTTTCATTATATACATAAGAGATCTCAAGGGCAGTAAATAACCCTCCCAGATATTATCTTGGGACTACAGAATAATCAGTATAGACAGAAGAATGAGAGGGTCTGGAAAGTTCGGAAAAACAAACTGGGCAGGTCTAGCAACACTCATTCCACAATAGGTTGTACAACAGGATTCAGGACCTAAGTGCATTTTTGACAGATCAATCCTTATTTTTCCTGTACTTGGAAGGTCCTTAAAGGATAAGTTCACCTTTTATTAAAAAATAAATAAATAAATGCACATCTTTTTGCTGGTAAAAAAATGAGCATTTATTATTTTTTTACACTGGAGCCTGCAATGCCAGGATCCTGTAGACTCTCAGTACACTATCTGCCCATACCCCCGATATGGGCAGGCAGTTATGGAATTTCAGGAAGAATCTAGCTATGAAGATGCTTACCAGCGTTCCCCCAGTTTCTTGAGAACTAAAAGCTGTCAGCCACAATGGCCAATGGTAGTTGTGGGTTATTCATTCATGGAACTCTTTGAATGTCAGGACCTGGTGGCTCTGTGGTTCTCAGGGCTTATAGCTGCAGTTTCAGTTATCACCAGCAGGTGTCTCCCAGAAGCCAGAAGGTTTCAGTGATCAGCTCCACTTGATTTCAGCTGCTAGGAGGCTATATAAGGCTGCTCCCACTAGGACATGGCACATCAGTATTTAGGCTACTCCTGCCCTGTACTTTGATTGCCTTGCTTCCTGCCAGATACTGTATGCCAGTTGGTCTCACTCCAGACATGCATCCTGTACCCTGCTGCCTTACTCCTGCTCCTTGTCCTTGTACCCAGTCTTGAGTACCCCCTTCCTTGCATCCCTGTTATTGCCAGTTACCCGTGTCCCTCATTTTATATATATTTTTGTATATAGGTTAGTTGTTAGATTAATTAGGTATTTTGTCAGTGGGGTTTGTTCATTTTTACTGTTTGCTGTTGTGTGATTGTCTTGTGTTTCACTGTAAATAAATCTCACATTAAAGATATATACATATGGTCTGGTCCCAGTTTCTTGGTGTAGCTACATGGGTCATCTCCCAGCTGCTGACACTTGACAGTGAATGAATGGTGCAGCCAAATGGGCAGAGCCCTGCATGGCCATACTGTTTTGAAACTGTGACAGTGGGTGCAGGGAAAGGATCCTCTGCCCACTGCCAGGGGAGGGATCAAGGGGGGAAAGGATTAAGAAGCTGGAACATGTTACATGTTCCACCCTCAACATGTAGCATGTTCCAAAGGTGAACTTAACCTTTGGGGTCAGGTTCACACTGGTACGACATATACTCCGACATTGGGAGCACATGTCGCATGATGTGTATAAATCAATGATTCCCTATGAGAGCCATCTTAACTGGTTCAACACAAGTCGGTCCGCTGGTCCGACTTTGATAAAGGTTCCTGCACTACTTTGGTCAACTTTTGTCCTACTTCAGCCCATTGAATATCTCTGAAGTCAGATCAAAGTAGGATCTTTGTCCTAACCATCCGACTTGTGACATCCAACATGGTGATTACAGGTGGGTTCACACTTCTATGACAAACACTCCGACATTGGGAGCTCATGTCACATGACGTGTGAAAATCAATGTTTCCCTATGAGAGCCATCTTAACTGGTCTGACACAAGTCGGTCTGACTTTGAAAATGCTCCCTGCTCTACTTTTGTCTGACTTTGATCCTACTTTAGCCCATTCAATTTCACTGAAGTCAGATCAAAGTCGGATCACCGTCTTAACTGATCAGACTTTGGCATGCGACTTGTGCTCTGAGGATCTTGAAGAGGAACTCCACGCCAAATTAAAAAAAAAAGGCATGGGATCTCCCTCCAAGAGCATACCAGGCCCTTCGGTGTGGTATGGATTCTCAGGGGAACCCTACACTGAAAAAAACGTTGTGGTCCCCCCAAATTTTCCATGCCAGACCCTTATCCAAGCACACAGCCCGGCAGGTCAGGAAAAGGGAGGGGACGAGTGAGCACCCCCCTCCTGAACCGTACCAGGCCGCATGCCCTCAACATGGGGGGGTGGGTGCTTTGAGGCAGTGGGCGCCCTGCGCCCCCCACTCCAAAGCACCTTGTCCCTATATTGATGAGGAAAAGGTCCTCTTCCCAACAACCCTGGTCGTTGGTTGGCCGGGTCTGTGGGCGGGGGGGGTTATCGGAATCTGGAAACCCCCTTTAATAAGGGAGGTCCCAGATTCCAGCCCCCCACCCTATATGAATGAATATGGGGTACATTGTACACCTACCCATTCACCTAAAAATATGTAAAAAATAACACATAGTACACAGGTTTTTAAATAATAAAATAATAATTTATTAAGACAGCTCCGGTGTCTCTTCCAACTTCTTCCCTCCCTCTGCAGCTCTTCTGCCTCCTCCGCTGTTGTCTTCTGCCTCTGACGGTTCTTCTCCTCTCTCCGGGTCTTCTCCGCTGATGTCTTCTAGCACTCCCCAATTCTTCTCCCTCTGTCCTGTGTCCACTGTCCGGGTCTTCTGCACTATCTTCTTGGTCTTTTGCCAGTGGTCTTCTCCACTGACTTCTCCCTCTTTTCTGCTTCCAATGTTGACTCAATGCTCTCTCACGCTCTGTGCAACTACTTATATTGGCATGGGGTGGGGTCACCGGGTGATCTCATCCGGTGACCCCGCCCCTTATGATGTCACTGCCCCATCATGCCCCGGGCAGTGACATAAGGGGCGGGCCTCTGGGACATCACCCGGTGACCCTGCCCAATGCAATTTAAGTAGAGGCTCACCGCACATTCAGCATTAGAGTGGGAGATAGCATCATGTCAACATCGGAAGGAGAACAGAGGGAGAAGGCAGTGGAGAAGACAGCGGAGAAGACCCAGCAAAAGAGCAAAAAGATAGTGGAGAAGACCCAGACAGCAGAGAAGACAGCAGACAGAGAGAAAAGAACCAGAGAGGGCTAGAAGACATCAGCAGAGAGCGGAAAAGACTCAGAGAGGGGAGAAGAACTGGCAGAGGCAGAAGAGCCAAAGAGGGGAGAAGAAATTGGAAGAGACTACGGAGCTGCCTTAATAAATTACTTTAAAAACCTGTGTAATGTGTTTTATTTTTGACATTTTTTTTTAAATACAAACGTTTATTGGAGAGCAAAGCATATACAATACGTGTCAATTACATCACAAAATGAGGCATAAGTCGCACAACAGAGCATAATGTCCATAGAAACAAAGGATACTATGAAAAATTATGATGTTAGCTTGCCAATTGGGTACACTGTAGTCAGCTATCATCAATATTGTTACACCACTGATGTTTACGTGGGGAGGACACCTGATAGGGGAGGTACTGGGGCAAGGTAAAGTTATTGTGTGTCTCCCTGCTATACCATAACGAAAATATTTGCCATCACACCATGGAACGGCATAGATAGCGTCCAAACATGTAATTTATTGCATGATCACAACACAAGGAGAGTGCAATTTTGCACTTTCCTTGTGTTGTGATCATGCAATAAATTACACGTTTGGATGTTATCTATGCCGTTCCATTGTGTGCTGGCAAATATTTTCATTTTGACTTGAACCAGTATCCAGCTGGTTGTTGCTGCAGCACCCATATTTTGTGAGCTCATCCAGGAAAGTGTGCGATGGGAATATGAAGTATTCCCTACTATACCATGACACTTGTGCTAAAAGGGTATATGCTAAAGAACATATAAACCATAGACAATAAAAACAAAAATAAAATAAACAAGCGAAAACTCGACAACTAAAAAATGGAACAGAAAAGGTTACAGGACATAGTACTGGGAAATGCAGTAGCAAGTGCAACTAAGTAAAGGGTTCAGTATCATTAAGACTTATGGAAATGAAGTATAATCAGGGGACCCATGACTTCCCTTTCAGGTCATAGATATGCATGGTATTCATGATGGTATGAAAGATTTTCACCATAAGTTGGATGGCAGTCATACGCTTAAGGACCTGATCCCAGGGGACTCCGGGAGTACGCCAGAACAAGGCGATGCACCAGTGGACCGCACTAAATAATGTGTGGGAAAGTTTTTGGTCAGGGGGGAGGCCCCGGGGATATCTGCGAAGAGTAGGCCCATTTGGTGAGTTAGGGTGATCAAAACCCCAGTGATCTCTGCCACCTTGCCAAAGGTCCCTTAGAGCTATACAACTCCAAAAAATGTGCAGGTGGGTCCCCTTCTCCGGGAAACCTCTGAAGCAGTTCTCAGAAATAGTGGGGAAGAATTTATGTAAGTTGGCAGGGGTATAGTACCACCTCATGCGTAACTTCACCACTGTTTCCTTCACCGCCACAGACTTCGTACATTTATGCATATTGGCTATCCTATCTGTCCACTCCTCAGGGGATACTGCCATTCCAGTCTCTATTTCCCAACTGATCATGGCAGTGGATTTTTCAGGGAGGCCTAATCCACCCAGATAATCATATAATAATGGGATTGTCCCCTTGTCTCTGGATGTGGGGCAGCAAAGATCTTCAAATGTACTGGTAGGGTTGGCCTCCACCCTGGGGAAATGTGAATTGAAAAAATGTCTGATTTGTAAATATTTGTAAAATTTTGTCCTGGGTAAGGAGTGAGAGGATTGTAAGGATAAGAAGGAGTGAATCACCTCATCTTTCTGAAGAGAGCCTAGAGTGACCAGGTCTTTCGAAATCCATGTAGCAAAAGTGTTAGGATTGGGAAATGCTGCTATAAATGAGGGGTTTCCAATAAATGAAGCCCATCTAGGGTAGGGAGGGAGTAGGGAGAATTTTTTCTTGTATAAGGACCACAGATGTAGGGATTGGCCTACTACTGCATTTAGGAGAGAGATATCCTTGGGGCGAATTGTTGTGGCCCATAGAAATCCGGGTAAAGAATAAGGGGCTATGGAAATCCGCTCAAAGCAGAGCCAGTGGATTCCTTGTGGGGGGGTTATGCCATTGTGCATTGTGCCCTTGTGGCTGTACGAGTCTGGCAGAAAGGTAGTACAGCCAAGGGTTAGGTAGGCCCAGTCCGCCCCGTGCCCTTGGTCTGTATATCATTTGTTTACCTAATCTGGGTTGAATAAGTTCAATTGAATGTCGTGACAAATAATTGGGGAGGGATCTAAAAAAAAAAAATAAGAGTTTGGGAAGAATCTACATTTTTACTGCCTGGATCCTGCCAGAAGGTAATGTGGAATGGGTTCCAAGTGTTCAGAAGTTGTCTGATGCGGGTAAATGCTAGGGGGTAGTTGGCTAGGTATAATTTGTGGAGGGTGGGTGCCAATTTGATCCCTAAATATGGTAACGTCTGTCCTTCCATGGAAGAACAAAAATCGGCATGGATTGTAGAGGTAATATGTTGGGGGAAGTTTATAGGAAGGACAGAGCATTTGGAGATGTTAACCCCCAAACCCGAAAAGGTCCTGGAAGGTATGGAGGGTGGAAATCAGGTTAGGAATTGAGACTAAAGGATTAGACAAGAACAAGAGGACATCATCCGCATATAGACTTAATTTGAAATCATGATCACCTTTTGAATACCCATTGATGTTAGGGTCTAAGCTAATGGAGCGGGCTAAGGGTTTGATGGCAAGGGCAAATAAAATTGGTGACAAGGGGCAGCCTTGCCTTGTTCCCCTGCCTAACGTGAAGTAGTCAGAGTTACAGCCTGGGAGTCTAATCCGTGTGAGGGGAGGTTGGTAAAGTGCCTGAAATCCATGGACAAAGGCCCCAGAGAAGCCAAACTTTTCCATGGTTAGTTTGAGATATGGCCATAGCACGCTATTGAAAGCCTTGTGGATGTCAAGGCTTAGGAGTAGCACCCTGCGAGAATGTAGGTCAGCATCTTGGATGATGTTGGAAGCAAGCCTGATATTGTCCGTAATTTGTCTAGTCGGGATAAAGCCTGTTTGGTTGGGGGAGATTAAGGAGGTAATGATTGTCAAGAGTCTGTTGGCTAAGATTCGTCTGAAGATCTTCAGATCAGTTATGATGACTGAAATTGGCCTATAGTTTTGAGGTAGGGAATGGTCCTTGTTGGGTTTCGGGATCAGAAACACATTCGCGAGAAGCATATCGTCTGGGAAGACGTTAGCTTTGAGGACGTAATTAAAGTTAGATTTTATATATGGAGTTAATTTGTCGAGGAATTTCTTGTAATATGGGGTTGAATACCCGTCAGGTCCTGGGGCTTTGGAAGGTTTCAAGGATTTGATAACCTTGATAATTTCCAGGTTTGAGCAAAGGGGCGTTCAGCTCTTGGAGGTGTTCTTGAATTAGTAAGGGGAGAGGAATATTATCTAACCAGGTCTTGAGGTCATGGTCAGGGGTAGAGGAAGGGGGGAGAGCAGATTTGTATAAAATTCTGAGAAAATCTGAAGGACCTCAGATGTGCGAGAGACCAAGCTCCCGCTAGGGTTTCTTAATTTATAAGTGTGGGGGGGTTGAATGTAATGGTTGAGCTTTCTCGCAAATATGACTGAGGCCGAATTACTGTGTAACAGGAACCTGGCCTTTGACCACTTAAGGGCCTTCTCAGTCTGTTCAGAGAGGATTTTGTCAAGTTAGAGTCTAGTGTTATTAATCTGTTGTAGGAGATCTGGAGATCTAGCTCTGTGTGTGTAGATGGTATAACTTATCTAATGAATTAGTGAGTCTGGTAATATCAATTAACCTTTGTTTTTTCCTTTCAGCAGCTAATTGGATTAGATGTCCCCTGATTACCAACTCATGGGCCACCCATAGGACAGTAGGGGAGATGTCTTCTATGTTATTGGAGGCAAAGTATTCCTCTATGTGTTTTGAGGTCTTTAAGACCAAGATAGGGTCAATGAGGAGAGACTCATTCAGTCTCCACCCTGCGACAGAAGGTTTAAGGCCAATGAGGGATATGTCCAGGGAGACTATCTGGTGGTCCGACTATGGGCAGGAATGGATGGAAGCGGCGGTGGAATTCGTGAGTAATATAAGGGAACAAAACAGGAAATCCAATCTGGAATAACTGTCATGGGGGTGAGAATGAAAGGTGTATTCTCAGGCACCAACATTGTGTGCCCTCCATGAGTCCACTAGATTATGTGAGCGCAGCAATGATTTCAAGGTTTTAGGGAAGGCATTGGTGGTGCTACCCACTCTGCTCCTATCTAGGGCCGAATGTGCCACCAAATTGAAATCCCCTCCCAGCAACAGGTGAGGGGAGTTGTATTTATCCAAAATCTGGAAAAAGGCCTTAAAAAAGGATACTTGGGAGTCAATAGGGGCATACACGTTAGCTATTGTTACCTTCTTGCCCTGTAAGGAGCCCTGTAGGATGATAAACCTGCTGGCAGGATCTTTGTAAATGTTTTGAGTGTCAAATAATAAACCATATTTAACAAATATTGCAACCCTCCGGACCTGGACCCAAACGTTGTATAGTACCCTTGGTCAAATGATCTATCAAAGTATGTGGGGTGGTTATTTTCGGAGAAGTGAGTCTCCTGTAGGAGTATAATGTCAGCGTGGAGGCATTTATAAGTATTAAATGCCTTTTTCCACTTCTGTGGGGAGTTAAACCCCCTAACGTTGGGGGATATAAATCTGATACCCATTGTAGGAGTGGGAAGGCAGATGGGTACGTATTAATGGGGGGAGGTCCCAGGGAGTTGGTTGCCAATGTCTGCCACCTAAGAGGGGTGGGGATTTCCAGCATATCATATAAGGGTGCGAACTTTCACAAGTTGCAGTAGCTAGGGTATACCATAAGGGCTATATTGCATGAAAGAGAATATATTAAATGACTTTTAAAAAATAGCGTACCGTAACCAAAAAATATTAAACAATAAACCAGATAAAAGTAAGTATAAACCATTGGGGTCGGGAGGGGATAGACCATCCTGATAAAAGGATAATGCAATTAACTGTCAAATATAAAACCACCTGGACAGTAGGACAATAGTGTCCAACACTCTTGGTAACCTATATGAAGCCAAGAAAAAAAGAACATAACACACAAGCAAAAAAAACAAAAAAAACAAACGGATCCAGAAAAAAAATAGTTCCAGGAGAGAGGGCCTCTCCCTCCTTTCCAGTTCCCTCTGCCTGTGGGATTTAGCAAGAGTGGGGGAACAACCAGGTGGGTGCCACTGTACGTCCGCACAGCGGGAGAAGTCTGGTATATAACTGGTGCATAGAGGTGCATACAAACCGTGGAAGGGAGAGGGGCTCAGGTTATGAAAGGAGTCAGTTCATTCTCACCTTCCCTGTGGAAGTCAATGCTGCACCTCAACCATTCTTATAAAGTCCCATGTTGTGTGTGAAAAAAAAAACAGAGTGTAAAATCTGGTGAGGGAGGCTAGGGGTGAGCAATTAAATCATGTGGCCTTTGAATTCCTGCCTTTGTCATCTGCAATCCCTTTGCGGTGAAGGGGTTGCCCAGATGGCTGAAGAGCGGGGCGTGGACGGCATCCTAGGGAGATCCTCTTTAGCCATGAGACCTAGTTTGACTAGAAGCTCCTTCCCTTCTTGTATGGTGATCACAGTGTATGTGGTTCCATTATGGATGACTTTGAGTTTGAAGGGAAACCCCCATCTATATCGAATTCTTGCTTCTTGGAGAGGTGTGGTGATCTCCTTAAGCTTAGGGCGCTTATCTAAGGTGGCCGAGGATATATCAGGGTATATCTGGATTTTAATACCATCCAGCAAGATGTTGGGGGTGTTGTGGGAGGCTCTGAGGATCTCCTCTTTCACAAGGTAGTCCTTGAGGCATAAAATTATGTCCCTGGGAGGCTTGTCATCAGAGGGTTTAGGGCAAAGTGCTCTGTGTAGCCTGTCACAAGCAAATACAGTCATCGGAGAACCAGGCAGCAAGGACTGGAATAACTTGTGGATGGCAGGGGTTAAATCAGTGACCGCCTCAGGGACCCCTCTGATCCTCAAGTTGTTTTGTCTGTTTCTGTTGTCCAGGTCCTCCAAGTGGACCTGGAGCTGGGAGACAGAATCTGTAAGGGCCTCATGATCTCTATGAAGATCAATATAGGCGAGCTGCAGTTCATCATGCTTAGTTTCTAGGAGTTCTGTTCTACCTCCAAGGACAGCCATCTCTTGCTGCAAAGTGTTGGTGGATTTGTGGAGTTCCGTCTGGAATTTCTCCGCAATTTTATTATACATTGTAGTTAGGCTGTCATCTAGGTATGCCTTGGTGAGTTGTAGCGTGTACTCACCGTACCCAGATGAGTGTGCAGGAGAGGCCGCCGGACTGTGTGCTGGGGCTGAAGCGTATTGTGGTGCAGCGCCATCTTGGTAATTCCCTGCAAATCTCCCAGACCCTGAGGAAATAATTAGTTAGGGACCTTTGAGCCGGTTTCCCGCGACGGGACTTGGAGGACGGCATGCACCGCTCCTTCCCCCGGGGGTGCAGGTGGTGTTGGGTTAGATTTGAAGATTTTTTGGCCCCAGGGAAGGCGCTGAAGTCCCCGCTGTGTCAGAGCTCTGCTCAGAAGCGACTATCCAGTTCCACGCACATGCGCCCCTCTATTTTTTACATTTTTTTAGCTGAATAGGTACGGGTACAATGTACCCCATACTCATTCACATAGGGTGGGGGACCGGAATCCTTCCAGATTCCGATAAGCCCCCTGCCCGCAGACCCTGAAAACGTCCAGGGTTGCCGGGAAGCGGCCCTTGTCTTCATCAACATGGAGACAAGGTGCTTTGGGGTGGGGGTGCAGGGCGCTCACTGCCCCAAAGCACCCACCCCCCATGTTGAGGGCATGCAGCCTGGTACGTTTAGGAGGGGGTGTGCTCGCTCATCCCCACCCCCTTTCCTGACCTGCCGGGCTGTGTGCTCAGATAAGGGTCTGGTATGGATTTTGGGGGGACCCCAACGCCATTTTTTTGGCATGGGGGTTCCCCTGAAAATCCATACCAGACCGAAGGGTCTGATATTCTCTTGGAGGGGGAACCCATATCTTTTTTTTTACACTGTGCGTGGAGTTCCCCCTAAAGATTCATACCAGACACAGTGCCTGGTATTGTCTGGGATCAAAGTCGGATCCCTGTTCATTGAAGTCGGATGCATGTCATGTTGTACCTGTGTGAACCCGGCCTACAGCAGCAGTAAAAGGAATTTGTGTCAGAAATCAAAGTCAGAGCAAAATCTTATCTTGTTCATTCAGGCCTGGTTTACACTGGTGCGACAAACGCTCTGACATTGGGAGCTCATGTCGCATGACGTGTGAAAATCAATGTTTCCCTATGGGAGCCGTCTTAACTGGTCCGACACAAGTCGGTCCAACTTTGAAAATGCTCCCTGTACTACTTTGGTCTGACTTTGATCCTACTTCAGCCCACTGACTATCATTGAAGTCGGATCAAAGTCAGATCGCCGTCTTGACTTTGGCATGTGACTTGTGCTCTGATGATCTTGAGGGGGAGCTCCATCCCATATTTTAAATAAAAAACTGGCATGGGTTCCCCCTCCAAGAGCATACCAGGCCCTTCGGTCTGATTTGGATTCTAAGGGGAACCCCCTATGCCAGAAAAACAGTGTGGGGGTCCCCCCAAAATTCATACCAGACCCTTATCCGAGCACACAGCCCGGCCGGTCAGGAAAAGGGGCGGGGATGAGCGAGTGCCCCCCCTCCTGAACTGTACCAGGCCGCATGCCCCCAACATGGGGGTGGGTGCTTTGGGGCGGAGGGGCGCCCTGCCCCAAAAGCACCTTGTCCCCATGTTGATGAGGACAAGGGCCTCTTCCCGACAACTCTGGACATTGGTTGTCGGGGTCTGCAGGCGGGGGGCTTATCGGAATCCTTTAATAAGGGGGCCCCAGATCCCAGCCTCCCACTCTATGTGAATGAGTATGGGATACGTCGTACCCCTACCCATTCACCTGGGGAAAAAAGTGTAAATTAAAAAAAAACACACTAGACAGGTTTTTAAAGTAATTTATTAAGCAGCTCCAGGGGTTTTCTTCTGACTTTGGGGGTTCTCTTCTGACTTCTCTGCACTCTCCTGCCTCTTCTCCCGCTCTCTGGTTCTTCTCCCGCTCTCCGGTGTCTTCTGCCAGGCTCCTCCGCTATCTTCTGTTCTTTTGCCCGCTCTTTTGCTAACATTGGCCCAGTCTTTTCAGTCATCTTCTTCCCTCTGGTCTCCTTCCGATGTTGACACGACGCTCTCTCCCGCTGTAATGCTGTGTACGCGGTGCGCAGCGACTTATATAGGCATGGGGCGTGGTCACCGGGTGATGTCACCCGGTGACCCCTCACCTTATGACGTCACAGCCCGGGGCATGATGGGGTGGTGACATCATAAGGGCGGGGTCACCGGGTGACATCACCCGGTGACCACGCCCCATGCCTATATAAGTCGTTGCGCACCGCGCACACGGCATTACAGTGGGATAGAGCGTTGTGTCAACATCAGAAGAAGAGAAGAGGGAAGAAGATGACAGAGAAGACGGGGCCACCACTAGCAAAAGAGTTAGCAAAAGAGCAGAAGATAGCGGAGGAGCCCGGCAGACGATACCGGAGAGTGGGAGAAGAACCGGAGAGCATGGAAAAGAGTTCGGAGAGCGCGGAGAAGTAAGAAGACCCCCGGAGCTGCCTAATAAATTACTTTAAAAACCTGTCCAATGTGTTTTTTTATTGGCACTTTTTTTCCTAAGTGAATGGGTGTACCCCATACTCATTCACATAGGGTGGGGGGCCGGAATCTGGGGCCCCCTTATTAAAGGGGGCTCCTGGATTCCGATAAGCCCCCCGCCCACAGACCCCGACAACCAACGGCCAGGGTTGTCGGGAAGGGGCCCTTGTCCTCATCAACATGGGGACAAGGTGCTTTTGGGTGGGGGGGCGCCCGCTCATCCCCACCCCTTTTCCTGACCGGCCAGGCTGCGTGCTCAGATGAGGGTCCAGTATGGATTTTGGGGGGATCTCCACGCTGTTTTTTCGGCATAGGGGGTTCCCCTTAAATTCCATACCAGACCCAAGGGCCTGGTATGCTCTTGGAGGGGGAACCCATGCCGGTCTTTATTTAAAATTTGGCGTGGAGTTCCCCCTCAAGATTCATACCAAACACAGTGCCTGGTATTGGCGGGGATCCAAGTCGGATCCCTGTTCAATGAAAGTCAAACGTATGTCAGCTTCAAGTCGCAGGGCAAAGTCAGATCCAAAGTAGGATAGTTGTCGTGTCGCACCAGTGTAAACCCGACCTCAGGCTGGGTTCACACTGATACTACATGACAGTCATATGACTGTCATCCTACTTTGCTCTGTGACATCAGTCCTACATCGGTCCTACATTGGTCCTACATCCATCCGACTTGAACAGGATAATGAATGAACGAATGAACAGGATACTACTTTGATCTGACTTTGTGATAGTATGACTTGTCCTTTGACCAATCAAAACAATCCCAGTGTCACATAAATTCCTTTAGGCCAGGTTCACACTGGTACGACATGACAGTCGTATTACTTTGGATCTGACTTTGCCCTGCGACTTGAAGTCCGACATGCGTCCAACTTCAATGAACAGGGATCCGACATGATGGGACAGTGACACCATAATGGGCGGGATCACCAGGTGACATCACCCAGTGACCACGCCCCATGCCAATATGAGTCATTGCGCACCTCACACATGGCATTACAGCAGGAGAGGGCGTTGTGTCAACATCGGAAGAAGAGAAGAGGGAAGAAGATGACGGAGAAGACCGGCAAAAGAGCAGAAGATAGCGGAGGAGGCCCAGCAGAAGATGACCGGAAAGCGGGAGGAGAACCGGAGAGCGTGGAGAAGAAGGTGGAAGAGACCCCAGAAGTCGGAAGAGACCCCCGGAGCTGCCTAATAAATTACTTTGAAAACCTGTGTAGTGTGTTTTATTTTTGACACTTTTTTTCAGGTGAATGGGTAGTGGTGCGATGTACCCAATACTCATTTACATAGGGTGGGGGCCATGATCTGGGGGCCCCCTTATTAAAGGGGGCTCCCAGATTCCGATAAGCCCCCCACCCGCAGACCACAACAACCAATGGCCAGGGTCGTCGGGAAGGAGTCCTTGTCCTCATTAACATGGGGACAAGGTAATTTGGGGTAGGGGGGCGCAGGGCCCCCTGCCCCAAAGCACCAACCCCTGATGTTTAGGGCATGTGGCCTGGTGCGGTTCAGGGGGGGCACTCGCTCGTCCCCACCCCCTTTCCTGGCCTGCCGGGCTGTGTGCTCGGATAAGGGTCTGGTATGAACTTTGGGGGGACCCCCACGCTGTTTTTTCAGCATAGAGGTTCCCCTTAAAATCCATACCAGACCGAAGGGGGAACCCATGCCGTTTTTTATTTAAAATTTGGCGTGGAGTTCCCCTTCAAGATCATCAGAGCACAAGTTGCATGCCAAAATCGGATCATGCAAGACGGCAATCCGACTTTGATCCAACTTCAATGATAGTCAATGGGCTGAAGTAGGCAGTCGGACCAAAGTAGTACAGGGAGCATTTTTAAAGTCGGACCGGAACAGTTAAGAAGGCTCCCATAGGGAAACATTGATTTTCACACGTCATGTGACATGAGCTCCCAATGTTGGAGCATTTGTCGTACAAGTGTGAACCCAGCCTCAAGTTGGATAGAAAGACGAAAAAGTACTCTTGCGCACTGGTGTGTTGGCTAAAAAAGTTCAAGAAGGACTATGGATTTCGGCTTTGCTGCTCTCAAAGGATGGGATTGTCCTAGTGTTGAAAGAAAAAAAGAGAAAAGAGAGCGCACCAGCCTAGTGCATTATCCTTGACAGGTTTATTGAATTAAAAACAAGATAAAAACTACTCACAAAAGTCGAAGGTAAAATCGCATAGTAAACACACAGAGGCAATTGTTCCAGTGGTAGCAGTTGTCCAGGTCCCAGGAAGGAGGCATACGGACTGCTGCTGGCTTACGCGTTTCGAAGGTTTAACCTTCTTCATCAGAGCCTTCATCAGAGAAGGCTCTGATGAAGAAGGTTAAACCTTCGAAACGCGTAAGCCAGCAGCAGTCCGTATGCCTCCTTCCTGGGACCTGGACAACTGCTACCACTGGAACAATTGCCTCTGTGTGTTTACTATGCGATTTTACCTTCGACTTTTGTGAGTAGTTTTTATCTTGTTTTTAATTCAATAAACCTGTCAAGGATAATGCACTAGGCTGGTGCGCTCTCTTTTCTCTTTTTTTCTTTCAAGTTGGATAGAAGTAGGACCGATGTAGGACTGATGTAGGACCGATGTAGGACTGATGTCGCAGGGCAAAGAAGGATGACAGACGTAAAACAGTCATGTCGTACCAGTGTGAACCCAGCCTAAAATAATAAAACAGTAAAAGGGTGCATGTATTGCAGAGATATATTGCATCTTTTTTTTTGCCTAGACATAAACTTTAACCGCTTCAGCCCCGGAAGATTGACCAGACCACTTTTTACAATTTGGCACTGCGTCGCTTTAACTGATAACCATCCTTTTTTCCTACAAATAGAGCTTTCTTTTGGTAGTATTTGATCACCTCTGTGGTTTTTATTTTTTGCGCTATAAACAAAAAAGAGTGCAACAATTTTGAAAAAAAAAATACATTTTTTATTTCTTCATCAGTTTAGGCCAATATATATTCTTCTACATATTTTTGGTAAAACATTTGCAATAAGTGTATATTGATTAGTTTGTGAAAAAGTTATAGCGTCTGCAAACTATGGGATAGATTTATGGCATTTTTATTATTATTTTTTTTTACTAGTAATGGCGGTGATCTGCGATTTTTAGCAGTACTGCGACATTGCCACAGACAGATCGGAGACTTTTGACAATTTTTTGGGACCATTGGCATTTATACAGCGATCAGTGCCAGTGTCACTGGCAGGGAAAGGGGTTAAAAATAGGGGGCGATCATGGGGTTAAGTGTGTGTTCCCTCACTGTGTTCTAACTGTATGGGGATAGGATTGACTAGGAGAGGAGCCATATTGTTTTTCTATATATATATATATATATATATATATATATATATATATATATATATATATATATATATGAAGTTTACTTGGTGATGTTGTTTTTAACCTTTACACACTCTTCATGATCTTTAAATATTTAATATTTAAGTATGAGATAGAAGTTCTGCTATTTTTGAGATTGTCAATAAAAAATGTGCTCTGTCAGCAAATTTTCGTGTTTTGCATACAAAAGATGCTGGGGGAAGGGGGGGGGGGGGTATTTGGAATACTGGTAATGGGTTCCTGTCTCTACAAATACAGGCTGACAGGAGTAGTGATAGCAGTATTACTATTCCTGTCAGCTAGGAGCTAGAAATGGTAAGCCAACTCTGGAGAAGATAGGAAAGCCAAAAGGTGTGGGCTGTGCTCCCTCTCCAGCTGAATCTCCATCATTCAGGCCAATACACTCATGTCAATGCTTTTCACTCTGTAAATAGGTGAGGGCTGTGTAAGCGATACATCAGTGGCAAAAGGCAAGCTGTTTTGTTCAATGCTCCAATGCTGATGTACCCTTACTGAGCTAGCAGTGACAGTGCCCACCTACAGCTGGCCAAGATAAGTTTGGTTCAGCCATGATCTGTGCTGAATGTTCCAGGGTGTTACTAGAAGGCATGTGTACAGCCTTACAACCCCTCACCCTTGCTACATTTTTTACCTCCCCCTCCTTACACACACACACACACACACACACACTGTATCCCTTTATAATTTTATTTCTTGAAGGACCTAACAGCTAACAGCACTGTTAGCCTTTTATTTGACAATAGCACACTATGGGGGTTATTTACGAAAGGCAAATCCACTTTGCACTGCAAGTGCACTTGAAAGTGCAGTCGCTCTAAATTTAAGGGGTAGATCTGAAATGGGTGGATGCTCAGCTGATTTTATCATCCAATCATATGCAAGCTAAAATGCTGTTTTTTAATTCCCTTGCATGCCCCCCTCGGATCTACAGTGACTGCACTTCCAAGTGCTCTTTCAGTGCACTTTCAAGTGCACTTGCAGTGTAAAGTGGATTTGTCTTTAGTAAATAACCCCCATTGTGTGTCTCAATGAAACCATTGTTTCCAGTTTAGATATAGACCTATATCATACTTTCTTCATAAGTGTCATTGAGATGATCCTTTATTGCTCAAGCATTTTTCAAAGCTCACTTTTTCCCATTAAAACAGAAGAAGCAAGTCTGACACAGCATCAAGCATGCTGCACAGCCAAGGGCTTCTAAGACAATCTATATAGTTTTGTATTCTTTGACATCCATTTCAGGCTATCATTGAGTACAGCAAGCAGTGAAAGCACTGGAAAACAGCAAGGTAAAGTAAGGAAAAAGCAAAGTACTGTACTTTGCAGACCCCTAAGCTCAGAAAAAAAGTATACTGTACAGTATTAGATATTAGGGGAATATTTCACCATAATCCTGTGCACAAAGCTTGCATTTCTTGCTACACTATAATAATAGTTGATAGTGTACTCATACATCTGGGATGCAATACTCTCCTCCTCTCTGGTGCTGTTCCTCGCAGCCTAAAGACTGGAGTTGAGCTTTAAGCTAGCTAATAAGTCACAATTTACGTGTGTTAAGCGCTAACTTTTAATTTCATCTGAAATCTTTATACCAAGGAAACACTACGTAGTATGAGTAATATACATGCCTCTGTTATTGTTTTACTTTTAAAATAGAAGTTAAAAAGTTAGGGTCACTAAACCACTTTTTGAAATTCAAGTGTAACTAGTTGTGGATAGTGTGGATAGTGTGGAGAGGGAGTAGAACACCTGTCAGTTTTTTAATATTGTTCTTTATTGAAAATTTGCACAGTACAATATGAGTAGCAAAAACATTATCCGATAATGCCATTCACTCATCAATGAGGGTACAATGAAACCAATAAGGGAGGCATTACAGAGTTCAGACCAAAGATGGGTAGTAGGTAGGGGTGGGATGGGAAGATCTAGGGTGGGGAAGGGTGAATGGAGTGCAGGTTAGGAATGGAGGGCGGGAATAAACAAAAGAAAGGAAAAATCAGGAGTTTGCATATATTAAAATTAAACGCTTGAGGAATACTGGTACCGGTTAACTTAACCTATCTTCATCATGAGCTTGCTTATAGGTTAATATAAATCTAAGAGATTTTGCCATCTATATGTGGGACATTAACCACTTAAGGACAGAGTTTTGTTTTGAGATTTGGTGTTTACTGGTTTAAAACAGGTTTTTTTGCTAGGAAATTACTTTGAACCCTCAAACATTATATTTTTTTCCTAACACCCTAGAGAATAAAATGGCAGTCATTGCAATACTTTCTGTCACACCGTATTTGCGCAGAGGTCTTACAAGCGCACTTTTTTTTACAAAAATACACTTTTTTGAATTAAAAAATAAGACAACAATAAAGTTAGCCCAATTTTTTTTTTATATTGTGAAAGATGATGTTCCACCGAGTAATTTGACATCCAACATGTCACACTTCAAAATTGGATCAGCTCGTGGAATGGCGACAAACTTTTACCCTTAAAAATCTCCATAGGCGATGTTTAAAAAATTCTACAGGTTGCATGTTTTGAGTTACTATGATATCTGCCCCTCCCCACATCCCTACCAGGATTGGTTAACAGGTCCCCTGTAGCCTCATAAAAGTGGCGTTTGTTTTCTCACCACTCTATGCTGCGTACCTAGGGGTGATAGGACCACCCTGGCATCAAGCTCCAACCAAGGTAACTGTTTTTGGTAACAACCAGCCATTTGGCCTTTTCTCCCTTTTGCTGAGGGGGCACTATGGCTGTTATAGTTAGCTGCAGATTAGCACCATTGCTTGGGTGCATAAATATGCATGTCACTGAGTGACTTGATGGTGTTCTTTGGCCTCCCTCTCTTATCTCTCTTTTTAGGCCTTGTAAAGTTTTCATCTGGCTCATTTGAAGTATAAATTTCTTCCGAAGTTAGTGGTTCCAGACTATCAGCAGGTCTTTCCCTGTTCTTACAACACCCAGAAACAAGCCAGGTATGTATGATTTGATTAGATACAGATAAAGTTATTCTAGGGGAAATTCCTGTCTTTGCGGCTTTTAATACTAGATCAATCTCTTTCTTTTTTGTCCCCAGTGATATTAGTTGCTCCGGGCCATATGTGGGATTCCATAGGGGCCAATTTGGAGCGCCCTTTGTGAGTGACTATTGTTGGGGCCTGGGTTGTCTCTTGTGTGCATTCATTTCTCTCTGGACCCAAACCGGTGGGCCTGAGGCTGCAGCATTTTCCTAAGCTTTTTAATCTGGATGCAATATCTTTGAGTTTCTATGCAAGTTGTACGGTCAGTTGTTTTACATATAATTGAGAAACTCAATATTTTGATGTTATGCTTGTTTTTACAAATGCATATATTCTTATACTTTTCTTTTATCAGTTGTAGAGATATTCACGTCCTGTTGTAAATCACCTACCCCTGAAGACGTTAACCAATATTGCAGACTCAAAACGTGTTGGATTATCTCTGTTGTCCTATTTTTTAACAGAGTAGTGGTTGTTTCCAAATGTCTTTTTATTGCATATCTCTGTATCTGCATCCTGCATATTCTATGCACTGCATATCTTACTTTTTAACTCTATTTCAATAAAAGAATATTTTTTACGATGACAGTTTGACCAGTAGATGAGTACTACCCCTTAAAAGTCTCATGTAGAGGAAAAACTTTCTCAAATTATCCAGTTCAGGGATGTGGGTCAGTTATTCTCATCCTTTGACAAAAAGCACCATTTATCAAAGATTTGAGTTACAGAGGAGGTCTATGGCTAGATTTATTGTTCTTGCTCTAACGATGTGTGGTTTGAACACCGTTCACTTCTGTGCGTGAACACTGTTCTTTTAAAAAAAAATGTGTCACTTTTATTCATATTACAAGGAATGTAAACATCCCTTGTAATAGAAAAAAAGAATGGCAGGACCTCTTAAATATGAGATCTGAGGTCAAAAAGACCTCAGATCTAATATTTACACTAAAATCCAATTAAAAAAACGTAATTTGAAGAAAAAATGTAAAAAAAAATATCCCTTTAAGAGTTATGGGCGGAAGTGACGTTTTGACATTGCTTCCGCCCTGCAATGGTATAGAGCCGGTTGAGGGGCCATCTTCCCCTCACTCAGCCTAATACTACACAGGAAGAAGGATCCAATCGCCTCTGCCGCTGCCAGAGGATCAGGTAAGCGGAAAGGGCACCGGAGCGCGGCGGGAGAGGCCATCTCCCGCCATCGATAAAAGTGATCTTGTGGCGAATCCACCGCGTAGACCACTTTTATCTGAAAACCGACCGCCCGCTTTTAAAAAAGGATACCAGGGTTATGGTAGCTAGCTGCTGCCATAACAACGATATACCTCTTCAAACAGCTGACGTATAACGACGGCGGGTGGTTGGCAAGTGGTTAATGGGAACCACCTGTCAGTTTTTATTGCTGCCTGTGCCCCCCCGCTAGGGAGATATACTGTACCTATTCTATTTGTCCTGTTTACGGTTATCATCAAAAGTGATAGTAATAAAATCTTAAATTTTGGGTCGGCATCAAAACAGTACTAGAGCGGAAATCTTACAATGGGGACACTAGTTTTGGAAACCCTGATGACATGCCGAGATTTCCTCACTTTGGAGGAATTTCTTCTCACTTCTTGTTTTGGCTATGGGACAGGAAGTGGAAGGAAATCTCCCCTACAAGACACAGATAGAAATAAAAAAAAACCTAAGGGAGGATTATAACCCCTGTCAGTATTTCTACCTGACCATTTACAGTGGGGACGAAAAGTATTCAGGCCCCCTTAAATTTTTCACTCTTTATTATATTGCAGCCATTTGCTAAAATCATTTAAGTTCATTTTTTTCCTCATTAATGCACACACAGCACCCCATATTGACAGAAAAACACAGAATTGTTGACATGTTTGCAGATTTATTAAAAAGAAAAACTAAAATATCACATGGTCCTAAGTATTCAGACCCTTTGCTCAGTATTTAGTAGAAGCACCCTTTTGATCTAATACAGCCATGGGTCTTTTTGGGAAAGATGCAACAAGTTTTTCACACCTGGATTTGGGGATCCTCTGCCATTCCTCCTTGCAGATCCTCTCCAGTTCTGTCAGGTTGGATGGTAAACTTTGGTGGACAGCCATTTTTTAGGTCTCTCCAGAGATGCTCAATTGGGTTTAAGTCAGGGCTCTGGCTGGGCCATTCAAGAACAGTCACGGAGTTGTTGTGAAGTCACTCCTTCGTTATTTTGGCTGTGTGCTTAGGGTTATTATCTTGTTGGAAGGTAAACCTTCGGCCCAGTCTGAGGTCCTGAGCACTCTGGAGAAGGTTTTTTGTCCAGGATATCCTTGTACTTGGCCGCATTAATCTTTCCCTTGAGTGCAACCAGTCGTCCTGTCCCTGCAAGCTGAAAAACACCCCCACAGAATAATGCTGCCACCACCATGCTTCACTGTTGGGACTGTGTTGGACAGGTGATGAGCAGTGCCTGGTTTTCTCCACACATACCGCTTAGAATTAAGGCCAAAAAGTTCTATCTTGGTCTCATCAGACCAGAGAATCTTATTTCTTACCATCTTGGAGTCCTTCAGGTGTTTTTTAGCAAACTCCATGCGGGCTTTCATGTGTCTTGTGCTGAGGAGAGGCTTCCATGGGGCCACTCTGCCATAAAGCTCCGACTGGTGGAGGGCTGCTGTGATGGTTGACTCTCTACAAATTTCTCCCATCTCCCGACTGCATCTCTGGAGCTCAGCCACAGTGATCTTTGGGTTCTTATTTACCTCTCTCACCAAGGCTCTTCTCCCCCGATAGCTCAGTTTGGCCGGACGGCCAGCTCTAGGAAGGGTTCTGGTCATCCCAAACGTCTTCCATTTAAGGATTATGGAGACCACTGTGCTCTTAGGAACCTTAAGTGCAGCAGAAATTTTTTGGTAACCTTGGCCAGATCTGTGCCTTGCCACAATTCTGTCTCTGAGCTCTTCAGGCAGTCCTTTGACCTCATGATTCTCATTTGCTCTGACATGCACTGTGAGCTGTAAGGTCTTATATAGACAGGTGTGTAGCTTTCCTAATTAAGTCCAATCAGTATAATCAAACACAGCTGGACTCAAATGAAGGTGTAGAACCATCTCAAGGATGATCAGAAGAAATGGACAGCACCCGAGTTAAATATATGAGTGTCATAGCAAAGGGTCTGAGTACTTAGGGCCATGTGATATTTCAGTTTTCCTTTTTTTAATAAATCTGCAAAAATGTCAACAATTCTGTGTTTTTCTGTCAATGTGCTGTGTGTATATTAATGAGGAAAAAAAATGAACTTAATAGATTTTAGCAAATGGCTGCAATATAACAAAGAGTGAAAAATTTAAGGGGGTCTGAATACTTTCCATCCCCACTGTATACAGTGTTTTGTACATTAGATATCTATCTATCTATCTATCTATCTATCTATCTATCTATCTATCTATCTATCTATCTATCGATCTATATACATATAGCTATCTATCTATCTATCTATCTATCTATCTATCTATCTATCTATCTATCTATCTATCTATCTATCTATCTATCTATCTATCTATCTATCTATCTATCTATATACATATAGCTATATATACATAGAGATATATATATAGATATATATCTATATATATATATCTATATATATATAGATATATATACATATATATATCTATATATATATACTGTAGATAGATAGATAGTTAGATAGATAGATAGATAGATAGATAGATAGATAGATAGATAGATAGATAGATAGATAGATAGATAGATAGATAGATATACATATATATCTATCTATATATATATATATATATAGATATAGATATATATACATATATATACCTATATCTATATATATATATATATATATATATAGATATAGATATAGATATAGATATAGATAGTGCATTCACATCAGTCCCTGCCCTCAAGGAGCTTACAATCTAAAGTCCCTAACATTCATACATACATATACAATTGTAAATTTAGAAAGGAGCCAATTAACCTGCCAGCATGTCTTTGGAGTATGAGAGGAAACCAGAGCAAACCCATGTGGGCACAGGGAGAACATGCAAATTCCAGGCCCCACAATATATAGTTGTGTTTAGCAAATCATTTTAGTAAAGTTTGCATTTAGCAGGTCACTTTAATTACATCGTTTTCTACACAGTTCATACACCTATGCAAAATTTCTTTGACAACTTCATTTTCTTTTAGAGTTTGCCCATTTTTATCTGTGGGATTTTCTTTGAAAATGGAAGTTGGGATGCTAAGGTTACTATAATAACTTTCCTTTGGGGCCCTAATATATGTAATGTCACGCTATCTAAAAGTATCACATTTTTTGTTAGTGTGTGAAAGCCTGTTCTTTATAGTGAAAAAACTCATGGTTTACTTGCATTTCTCAAAGGTGGAGACAGGATAAAGCATACGTCAGATTGCTTTTGCACTGGATCAGATAACAGTCACCTAATTCTATTAACTGTAGGTAATAGCAGTAGTGATCAAAATGTAAATTCTGGTGAATTTAATTATCAGTTTAAAAATCTGCACACTGGGAATGTTATGTGACATGCTGTTCTCCAAGCTGTGCAAATGAAAAGCTTCAGCATCCATCTTTGTGTGGCTGAATGTATGACTGACCTACATTTCATTTTGCTTATTAAACAGAATGGATTCTGTCTCTGCTGGATACTTCTATGCTATTACATTGTTCTTTGTTATCCTCATTATAGAAAGTTAGGTCTTCCATCAAGTAAAGCAAAACAGGCCAAAATTAAAGACAAAACAAGTAACAAATTTCTATATGATTATAAAAGTGCAGATCTGGTATGTTTGTAAAGTTTTCAAGTCAAAGTCAAAGGATTATAATGCTAAATTCTCCAATTAAATACCATAATATTATAGGTTACTATCATTTACAAGTATTACACACAACATTTTTGCTGAGTTAGTGGTGAATCCCACTTATCTGCATTTTGGCTTTAGCTACTTCAGAACTACTGCAGGTAATGAGTGCAGCTGTATTTGGGCCCACAATGGCAAAAAGAGCTAAGCTTCTGTCCTTGTACCTATGGCACAGAATCAGAGGCCTTCATGTTATTTCTGTGCTGGCAGAATGTGTTTCAGAACTCACATACTATTGGAAAACATTACAGAAGCAGTATGGTATCATCGCACTTCATCCTAGTGAAACCATCTGACCAAATATCCACTAGGCTTTGGTGTATTATAGGATTCCCCCCCATCTTTTTATTTTGTCACATGCATTATGTATGTTTTTATACAGTAAAACCTTGGTCTGCAAGTGTTTTACAAGATGCTTACATTTTTTAATAAATTTTAACTTGATAAACGAGAGATGTCTTGCAATATGAGTAGCAACTGAGTATAAAAAAGAAGAGAGGCGCCTCTAAGTGTAGCAATATGGTTACATTTAATGAAGGTACAACATTTAGCAACTCACTTGGTTAATTATTAAAACAGGCACATCTAAGTATGCAGGCGTCTGGGGTAAAGCTGTCCACATAGACAATCCTCTGCACCGCCAGCTCTCACTGCTGTCAGTCTGCAATTGTGACAGGGAAGACTACCCTGCAGTAGAGCGATCTGAAATCAAGGCTTGAAGCGCACGTGGAGCGCAGCATGGAAGGGATGATGTTGATGGCGGAAGCAGCGTGGAGGAGCAAGTTCAGTGCAATGTGTATTTTGCCAGCATTGGAATCGTAACAGAATCACAGTGATTCCACCCGCAATCCCAAATAGCTAGATGTAAACAGTGCCTTAGATGTTCTTACTATCATTTGACATTGGTTAGTTGTCATTAATTATTATTTTATACTTTTTATCATTTTTTGTATCCTGTCATAATATGGATTTAGTCTTTTAGTAAAAAATACCTATTGAGATTTAATGGGAAATGTATTCATTCCTTATTTTTAATATGTTTTATATATTTTTTTTAAATAATGTATCATTAAATATTTACTTTTATATATATTTTTTTTTAATCCAGCTATATAAATTAATTTTCATATAAAGAAAAAGATATACCTAATGGCACATTGCATTTAAAATAGGTAAGGTAACTGCAGGGTTATTGTTTGCTGTTAGGATGCTGTTTAACTAGCGGAAGTAGTCCACTATGTAGGCTGATGAATGGAAGTTCCTCTCTGAAATGCATTTCTGCATCATTCCTGTTTTCAAACAAGAGGGTGGCATCCTGACAAGTGGAACCTGGACAGTGGTTCTCTTGAGCACTGTTTTTTTCTCTCTTTCCACCTGAGGCTGTTTGATGTGTGCAGATGAGGGAGATCTTGCAGTGATATTGGCCTCTCCTGAGCTTTGCTATCTTGCCAAATCCAAATACCATGTTTATGAGTGAGTTATTAATTTTTAGCATTTATAACATTAAACTTTATTTATCAACTACTACACTATCAGTCCTAATATATGGTTGTATAGATATCAGGGCTTTCTCTGAAAGATACTTTCGATATATCTTGTCATTGGTTCATTTACATTTCTTATAGTCCTAAAGGATCATTTGTATCTCTTTGTTCTATAGAATTTTATTCCTTATTATCTGCTTGCCTCCAGTTGGACAGTTGGCAGTTGGGCGCTGTTTCAGAACTGAATCTGTTTCAGTTATAACTAATTAAAATACCTGCTTTCTATTTGTTTTGTGAAGTCATGCTAGGATTTCACTCTCTGTTTCCATCAATTATCTTGATGGTGTAAAACTTGACTTATATTAGAGAAATATATTCGTAGAAATAAATAACGTTCTGTGCCTACTTTATTAAATTAGTTTATTTTTATCATTGTGACTCAAATAAAGACCAAATCAGTGCTTTCATAGCAGATGAATTGCTTCATTCAATAACGTGATTATATCTTAAAGAGGAAGTATCATATTTTACAGCATTCGGCAACTTATGAGACAAAGTACAAGCAGTACTTTGTCCCTTCTTCCTTGGTGCCCCGTGAGATGTTGAACAGGGTGCCCCCTCATGGCTGCTTGATACGTTACCTAGCAAGAAGACAGAGCCCCTGACTCAACTCTCAGCACTAACCTGAGATAAGAACTGGCAAGGGGAATACAGAGGGGTGAGGCTAACACACCTGACCTCCCTCTAATGGAAGTCTATGTGATTCTACTGCACATGTGCAGACATAAATATGAATAAGTAGGTAAATGGAAGTACAGAGCTTTAAGGGAGGAAGATAGGCTTATTTGGCTAAGGGAGTTGGCAGCAAAAGGGTATGGAAATAGAGTCTGAGGGTACCCTAACTCTTTAACCTTTTACCTATTCATTAACACTTAACAATAACACTTTAAACTCACTCCCTAACATTTAACACTTTTACCTTTAGAATTTACCGTTACCCCATTTACCTTGATAATTTAACAACCTTTAAATTGTAACCTAACCATAAAATTAGGCTCCTCAAATTCATGTCCCTAACACTAAACTCACATTACCCCTATACTAAACTCGAGCACTAAACTAATCTCATGTTCTTTATGATCACTTCATCCTGCACCAGGAGCAGCTGCAATGAATCCCTATATGTGTGCTGATTGTTCTGAGCTGAAAGATATGTATCTGTACTGCATTGCCACTGTGAAGTTATGATGCAGATGAGAAGCCAGGTGGAGAATTTGAACACTAAAATTTAAATTAGAGTCACTCAGCAGGCAGGCTCTATCCCTGTGTCAGTTTAAATTTTAAATGTTCATGTTTGACTGGGATGTTCCTTTAAATCCATATCTCCTGGAGATGTGACCTACGTGATCAGAAAAGCGAATGGGAATGTACTACAGAGTTTGATTCTCTGCTCTATCTTTCAGCTGAAAGACTGACTGCTGTATCTGAAATGGAGCTCTTTTAAGACTAGTAATAATCTCTTCAGCTGAAAGTGCAAGCATAGCTTCAAATGTTCTCTTTGTTTTTCTCTTCCACAGCTTTGTGAATCCAAGCTAAAAGGAGTACAGCATTTTTCATGTTGCATAGGCCTTACACAATGACATTTCCTTTCCCTCTGTTAATGTATTTAGAGAGAAAAATACATGGAAGGATAATATGGCTAGCATAGGGCTGCATTTCATGTTGCCACAAATCTGGTTTGTTTCAGTGCTGAATATAGTGTGTTGGCAAAGGTACATAAAGACACACACGTGCACATTGTATATGTTCTCTAAAATATCTGAACCAAATCGTCAGGTGTCACATATATTTTCTGGGACTCCAGGGATTAACACTGTAAACCTCTCTGTATGCTACTTTCATACAATACTGTATAAGCATTTCTAAAAAAACAAAAAAAACAAAAAAAAAAATTATAGTACTCTCAATTGTTATAAAAAGGGAGAAACTCACAGTTGTATCAGTATTTCTGGTAACCCTGTAACTTCACATATTGAAAATACCTTTAATGCTAAAAAAGAGTTTGTGAATGAGGCAGATATAAGGGGTCAAATCATGTGTGATAAGTTCAAACAAAGGCAACTATTATAGTTGCAAACATTTGAAAATAATTAGGAGGGACACCTTGAAGGGTATGAGAAGAAAAAGGACCCATACTCAGCGTGGGTGGGTGGTTGTGGCCAAAAAGCAGCTTTTGTTAATATAGTGGTGTCAATTTATGGTGCACTGTTCATATCTAGACAATTTTCAATCTTTGGTTTGCTATATTTTCAACAAAATAGGGCCTGGGGTGCACTGGGGAGAAAATAGGAGTAAAATAATTTCTGTCACTTATGCCAATGGCAGTAATAGTAACCTTCTTCCATTGGTTTTAGTGGGAGCAATAATAAAAACTGCACTGATAGTCAATGGCAGGAATAATAAATCCCTCCTTTTATTAGTGGTCAATGGCAATGTTAATAATCCCTCTTTCATAGGTGGTCAGTGGCAGCAATATTCAACCCCCTCTTTCATAGGTTGTCAGTAACATTAAAAATTAACCCCCCTTTAATTGGCGTTTAGTGGTAGTCATAGTTAATCCCACCAAAACTTCCCTTTTATTGATGCTCAGTGGCAATAATATTTAACCCCCCCTTTTCATTAGTGGTCAGTGGCAGTGATAACTAATCAACCCCCCTTTTATTGGCGGTCAGTGGCAGTGGTTTTCCTTACTTGATCACATGCTCCAACATTGCTGCCTCTCTTCTAAATATGTTGGGATTGAATTACATAAACCATCAGCTAGGAGGTTCATTCAATGCTACTAAATAATTTAAAAAAATACATTTAATAGAACCTTTAACAGGGAATGACATAATGACATAATGTATGCTTTGGGAATTCAGAGATTTGTAATATTGCAGAGCACTTAGATTATTATACAAATCACAAAATGTATCCTTCTGAGGAGCAGGCTATAACATTTGTCCATCTATGGTGAGACAAGCAAGTGCTGATAAACACCCATGAAGATGGCAATGGAACTGGTAAGACTTCATTAACTGCATCTTTCTTCTCTTCCAAACAGTAATTGAGAGAATAACTGTGAAGCAGCATATTTGCATATTTGGCAGTGGGTCCTAAAAATAACAATTATTTTATGGCCATCTCCCCAAATATTGTAATAATTTATAGGTACCGTAGGGTAAAAGAAATTGTGAAAATGTTGTATGTGATAGTTAGAAAGACAGTCTTGGTAATGTAAAGGTGCCTGATAGCTAAGAACAGGTAGCACAGAGGAGGAAGGAAAACAGGTAGAAAACAGGTAGCTCCAAGGAGGAGAGAAAGACAAAGTGCACTGGATGGTGCAGATAAAAACACATTTTAATAATTAAAATTATAAGTTGGCACTTACAATAAAGTGGCTTGCTCTCACCAGTAGTGATGAGAAAACTGGTTAAGGTTTATGTCTAAGTAGGTTTGGTGAACCCAGAAAAAAATCCACTAAGCTCAAACATAGTGCTAAACTCCCCTAAAGTTGGGGGGGGGGGGGGGGCAAGATTTTTGTATATCGGGATAGGGAGAGCTGGCCACTGCAATAAGGAACATATACCCATGTAAAGAAGATAAAAAAAATCCATTCAGCAGGATCAGAGGCTTTTAGATGCAGTTAAGGGCAGTGTTAGGTAACATGCTTGGAGGATGCCTTAAAGCTGCCTGTAACTTTGAGATGTACTACTTGCACAAAGCGCCATATATGTGTCCTGAGCAGCAGGTATGTTTCCTCATTATTTGAGTTGTGATCCCTTTAAGGAGAATGACTGGTATGCATTTTTTAGTATTCAGGGGTTCCTACCCATGCAGGGAGAGGGGTTTCAGGGTAGTCCAGTTAGAGAGGAGAGAACTGATTTCTAGTACTCTCATGTTAGTAAGTACTCATTTGGGACCGTGAATTCAGAGGTTCAGAAAAACCTTGAGGGGCCGGGGGGCCTCCGAATCATAATTACAGGGACTTTGGCCCTGAAGGGGTTAAGCCACCTCAAGGGAATCCTGACAAGCAGCAAGAAGGAATCAGTACGGAAATGTAAGGTAGTGTGGAATGGTTCACAACTGTGAGATTGTGTGGACTACCTGGAGACTGAGAATCCTATTTGCTGAGCTCCAGTGGCTTGTCTTGCACCCCAAAACTCTAAACTTCAGTGTGGGATAAAGATGCTGGCAGTGAGCCATTTTGTGTGGTCTTCCTTATACAAGGAAAATGGACTGTTTGTCTTTATTTTGTTGAAGAAAACTCTCCATATCACATTTTGTGTTTACAAACAGTGGCTAGGGACCACTTAATGATGGTAACAGCACTGCTGCTAAACAACAGATCCAATGGGTTTCTGTTCATCAGCAAACCAAGGGAAATTTAATTTAGCAGTGGTACAACTATCACCTCCAAACTACAGATCTCAATTTGCTGCTGTTTGTAAAGAAAGGGTGAAGATGCTTGGGCACAGTGGGTCATCATGTCAGTGGGGTCAACATTGTTGGGCATCATTCATCACGATTGGAGCTACATCGTGGATGATGTGATTGACATAGGATGTTCATTAGAGGAATTCTTTCAACAAAGGATTTTTTTCAATGGTGTGGGTGTTATTATTTATTATTTTCATTTTTTTAAATGCATAACAAGGGGTACTATGTACCTGCATCCTGGTTTGGTTAGTATCTCCACTGGTGATGGATACAGCTCAATTTCCCCCTCTTCTACAGCTTTTAGGGGCATTTTATAGTTCCTAGTTTATTTCAGTGTACACTTTAGAAGTTTCCATCTATGTTGATAATCCTCCTGCTGTCTACCTAGCGAGGTTTTTTTCGACAACTGCAGGTATGACCTGGTGTTCCATTGTAGGGTTTTCTTCTGGTAATATACCTTTATCAAGCCACTTTACTTTAAGTAGAATTTTGTAATTTTAATCTCTTAAAAGGTGTTAAAATGCATTTTTATCTGCAATATCCAGTGTGCTATGCCTTATGTTTCTCTCTTGCAAGCATATATAGCCTTTGGTTATATACAGATTAAGAGCGGTGCATTTGGAGATTAAATCAGCTCAGAGAATGAGTCTAATCAAAGCAATCTTTGCACCTTCTGTACAAAAACAAAAGTGTTGATAAATGTCCCTCCATATTATAAAGAGTAAACATAATCACAGTGACCTTAAATCCAGCTTTGTCCCCTTAAGAGCTTCAGGTCTCATAGTGCTGATCTCATTCCACTTAGCCATGCTTTTTTTCCAACAAGAGCTAGCTGTCTCTTCTGTATTCTCGCAGATGGCCCATTATAATCCTGCAAAATCAGGGACTCTCTTTCTCCTAGCCATTAAAGTGTGATATCATTCAAATTCCCTGTTCTTGGATCATTTGCTTCCCAGGATATGTGATGTGGATATTCCAGGGGTCATCAGGAAAAAAAGATGTTTACATCACCCTTGCCAAGGCAAGGAAAATGGAAGAGAGAGACTGCAGCTATAAGACTATTAAAATAATATATTATTAAGTGTACTAAAAGTGTGCAGGAGTAGGACACACATAGCATGTGTCCAGGCCTGCCTGTCCTGAAGGAAAGGCATTTGAACCAGACTAACGTCTGATGTGGGGGATCAAGGTAGTGTTTGTGAGAAGCCTGCATGGAAAGGCATCTAAATTTGAGAAAAGTTTGAGAGAGGCCAAGAGAGTTTCTTGTGCTGGAGCAGATTGATTGCCAAAGCTAACCAGGTGATACATGTTATATACTGTGTGGGGTGTGTGTAGTGTGTGTGTGTGTGTGTATATATATATATATATATATATATATATATATATATATATATATATATATATATATATCTCAAATTATGTATTTGTATTATTTATGTATTATTCTCAATTTTTTTAAAATAATATCTGGAATTGACTGTTGACTGCATGAATGTATAGCAGACAACTGCTGGTGCCTGCATGCTTTTTCAGATAACTGCTACAGTACATTCTTCATTCTGATAGAACAACAGTCAGATACATGAAGTGAGAGGGGATGGACTGGTGCCTGACATTTTCTGCAGAGGTTTCATTATTAATGTCTCCTATTTTCAAGGTATGCAAGGACTATGGCAGCTATCTGTAGGCACAGGCTCTACAAATCTTCTGTTAGGTTCCTTAGTTTGTGATAACTGCATTTAAAATATGTCACACAAATTAACTCCACCTGTTGTTTACTTAAACATGCATACTTGATTGGCTAACCACGGATCATACTATACTTGCATACTCCCAGTGCTTGGTGTACTAATATATGTTGTACCAAACGGTTCAGTATATATAAGCTTCCTGTACCTGGCATCCAAATGAACACAAACTGGCATTTTTGTAGGTGCTGATGCTACAGTACCCATTTAGAGATCATCTACGGCTTAAAATAACTTCTATGCATTTAAACAAGAATTGTTTTGGTTTGAAAGCCCTTAGGCTTATATGACAATCTCAATTAGAAGTAGGTCTTTATTGAGGGTACAGTATATGGAGGATACCATTGTTGATCTCTTCTTTTGAAAATACTAGTTGCGTATAGAGATGGGAGTTTTGACTTCAATCTGTTTTTCTAATCTGCATGCTTGTTCTGGGACAGTGACTCAGACAGCTAGGAAACTAGTGTTATTAAAATAAGTCCACTAAGATACTATCCAGTGATTTACTAACATAAATCAGACTAGATCTGTCACTAGTTGAGAAATACATAAAGTGAGTATGAAGAAAAGCATAAAGTAAAACCTGGGATTGCAAACATAATTAGTTCCGGAAATGTGCTTGTAATCCAAAGCACTTGTATATCAAAGCAAATTTCCCCATAAGAAATAATGGAAACTCAGATGATTGATTCCACAACCATTTAGTCATATAAAAATGATTATAGCAATACAAAATACAGTATAAAATGTACTGTCAAAATAAAACAAATTAACCTCCATTTTTAGGAGCTACAGAGTATAAAAGAGAAGAGAGGTAGTTCACACTGCCACGACCTGAAAGTCGGCACGATTTTGCCAGGCAACTCTGAGGCAAGTCACAGGTGGTATCCCAAGTCGCGGCAGTATGAACCAAGCCTTATACTCATTTGTGACATGATGCTACTCATATTACATGACCTTGCTTGTTTATCAAGTTTAAATGTATAAAAAAATGTTGCCCGTCTTGTAAAACACTTAGACCAGACCAAGTTACTCGCAATCCAAGGTTTTACTGTATTTGTGACTTAATAGACCCTCTCATGTTTACAAATATGCATAAAGATCCCAAAGCAGAATTGAATCTCTCTTTTATTTAAAAAAAGTTGCATACCATAACTTTTTACTATGTATTTTGGCCAGGAGGGGGTTACTTAAAGTGGTTGTAAAGGGAAAGACCAAATTTCCCGCCAGCTCCTCTGTTCTTTTAATCTATCCTACACTGTGTAATTTTTTTTTTTTTAATGATGCCTGTAAATACCTTATCTTTTATGGCAAGTCATGTGAGCTACAGCTCTTCTATTCCTCTGATATACAGGCTGCAGTGGAAGGGGCCGAGTTCCCCCTCCAATGTCAGCCGGGAAGGTCACATGACTGGCAAGAAGAGATAACAGATAAGATACTTGCAGGCTTCATTTTACAAAAACAATTACACAGTGTAGGAGAGATTACTATAACAGAGGAGCTGGCTGTAATTGTTCTTTACTTTTACTGAACATACTAATAGTGGCAGGGGGGCTGAGAGGGGGAGAGACACACAGGAGCTGACAGGAAGGGGAAGAGAGGAGAGCTGTGGATGATGGAGGCATGTAAACTGACCATGGTAATCAGGGCTCAGCAGCCATGATTATTGTGGTCAGCACACAGAGGGGGACACAGGAACAGGCAGGTTTTTTACAGCTTAGAAAGGGGCAGATTGGACAGCACAAGCACTGTGCTGATTAATCTGCTACAAGGACAAGCTACAGAAAGAACCCCTCTAATGGGGCCTGTCCAAATTGGGGATGTGGGCATTATCTCCAATTTCCATGTCAGCAATCAGCATATTTTTTAAAAAATCTGCTATAAAGGGAGCTCTGTCTTTTTTTTTTTTTTTTTTTTTTTTTTTAGGGTTACTACTTTAACAGAGAGGTTACTTCCAAACAACTGAATTTATATAAAACAATGTAAACAAAAAGTTGCTTCTAGAAATAGAAATCAAGTTTCTATTACCTTATTAAAGTTTAAATCACATGGCCGCCACAGCTTTAAACTTGCTGTGCTAGATTTAGTCAGCTCTGTACCTAACACTCTGTTAAATTTTCCTTAAGAGCATAAATTATACATATTCTATCACACTTCACATCTGATGTGTGACATGCAAGAAAAGAAGACCTGGGCCAATTTGTGCCAGTACAGTATGTAACATGTAAAGAAACCCTCACATGGGAATTATGTGGAAAATAAATTACACTGTGACACTTGGAATTACCTAGAAAGTGTCACTGAGAATTTCTGAGAAAATAACTGTCATATCAAGAAAACAAAAACTGAAGGAAGAGATGGCTGAATGCGCATTTCAGATATGTTGGACTGGTTATATATAAAAAAAAAAAGAAATGGAAAAATATGTACTCAATTTTCAAGTGTATGTCACTTGTCTGAATAAGTTTGAACATGCAGACAGTAAAAATTCAATTGGATAATTTCAGCCCTGTCAAAATCAAGTGGCATAATATTGTGTATCATTTGTTCATAATTTATAAGGACAATCTAGCAGAATGTGAGCATATTCTATTAATGCAATTTCAATAACATTGTTTAATTGACCATACAGGAATTGGATACTACTACTTATATTAGTAACAACAACTAAATTATTTTGAAACTGAATATATTTTTGTCTATCATATCACTGATTTGATAGCAGTTTTAAAAAAAATAATTTAAAAAGGACAGTCCTCCTTAAATTACATAAAAAATAAATGGAATTTACTAAAACTGAAGAGTGCAAAATCTAGTACAGCTGTGCATGGTAGTCAATCAGCTTCTAACTTTTAGCTTATTCAATTAAGCTTTGACAAAAAAAAAACTGAAAGCTGATTGGTTTCTATGCAGAGCTGCACCAGATCGTGCAAGCTCCAGTTTTAGCACATCAACCCCATAGTGTCTAAATGTCCATGAAGAGTTTTAAGCTTTACCTCACATTGAATTTATTCAAACATTTATAATACCTTTCAGCGAAGTCTTGTAGTTCTTCAATCAATATAAGACTTCCTTTGGTTTGCCAAGGTGTAGATTGTGGTGTTGTCTGCCTGCCTCTCCACTTCAGCCCACCAGGGGAAGCCTAGTATTCATTGAAAAAAATACAAGGTTTCTCCTCAATGGAGTGGATGTGATACAACTGACTCTATATTCAGAGTAGAGGAGAAGTCTACCAAACTTCTGCCAGAACACCACACAGCTGTAGTAGCATGAGCTATTAAAGTATATTACAGAAACCAGTTCATTCTGGCATGTATACAGTATAATTTGTTTTGTCCCAGCTTGAATTTATTTTTAACCTAAACTCCATAATTAAGGCCCTAATCCTTGAATCTGAGCTTTAGTGTTTATCAGTATGAAAATACCTTTTGTTTACCCCAATGCTGCTACACACAAGCCTATTTTCAGGAAATGCCAATCATTTCACAGTATTGATATAAACTGTTGAGGTTAAATTAATCTTTCTTATCATAACTGTGTGTAGCCAAAATGTAACAGTTACTATTAATGCCATAATCTTTGATCCCTAATGCCGTTTACACACGGGCAGACTTTTCGACCAAACTGGTCTGACGGAACGAATCCGTCGGACAATCCGACCATGTGTGGGCTTCATCGGACCTTCAGCGGACTTTTTCTGTCGAAAATCAGATTAAATTTGGAACATGTTTCAAATATTTCCGACGGACTCGAGTCTGGTCGAAAAATACGTTCATCGGAATGCTAGTTCGACGGACAAAAAAGGACGCAAGGGCAGCTATTGGCTACTGGCTATGAACTTCCTTATTCTAGTCCCTTCGTAGGTCATCACGTTCATACCAACGGACTTTCAAATGGACTTTAGTCCATTCGTGTGTGAGCAAGTCCGAAAGTCTGTCGTAACTCCGTCTAAAGTCCGTCGGAAAGACCGTCGAATGTTTGATGCTGAAAAGTCCATCCATGTGTACACGGCTTTACCCTACAATGTGACCACTTAACCTTTAATTAGGTCCTTAACACTAAATCATCCCCTAAAAATGTACACTTACCTTGCTAAGTGTTAGAATTAATCTACTACTAGAGCTTCAGTGATTTTATTTTTTATAACATTGTAAAAAAATATGCATAATGCAACACATTGTAATCAGGGCTGGTGCAAGGATTTTTGACACCCTAGGCAAAATCTAATTTTGCCGCCCCCCTTGGCCCCACCCCAGACCCCACCCCCTTTTCCCTGCCCATGTAAACCCCACCTTTTTAATGAAGCGCCCATCAATGCAGCCTCACCAGCGCCCATCAATGCAACCCCACCAGCGCCCATCAAATGCAGCCCAATCAGCACCCATCAAATTCAGCCTCACCAGCGCCCATCAAATGCAGTCTACCAGTGCCCATCAATGAATGTTTGCTTGCTTCCATTCATTTGGGAATCGGGACACAGTCCTCCGCTGCCACTGCGCCTATGACACTATGTGCAAATGGAGCGGCGGCTGCCGGCTGTTGCTGAGACTTAGTTGCTTTCTGCAGAGAGAAGAGAGTGGGAACACCAGTGTCCGGGTGCCTTAGGCAGCAGGGCGCCCTAGGCGACTGCCTAGTTTGCCTATTGGTAGCACCGGCCCTGATTGTAATTAATTATAACTGTTTTCTTTATTAGTAATTTACTGCAACTAGATCAATCAAAGATGATTTGAGGTTGGTCAATTGCTATGAGTGGCTGCTATTTGCACATTACATTTCTTGTTTAAGTTGTGTAGTGTATCTACATTATGGGTTTTTTTCAACCGTGCTTTTTTAACAAACAAAGGAAGACTGATTTGTAGTGAACTTTCATCACAGTTCCTGCTGTAGGTTCTAAATCAGCATGCTTCAATTGTAAATTGATATTTCTAAAAGAAACCTAACATTTAATGATTAAATTAGTTGTTTACTTTTTTTCTGATTTATTTTCATTGAGATGTTTCTAATGGAACATTTTCTGTTTCTTAATGTCATTTTTAATTTTTTTTTTTGGAATCCTGGTGTACTTGCTACAATTTGCATTACATGCTATTAAGTTAAAATTAACCTTTCAACTACACATTTTATGAACCACATAAAAGAAAAAAATATGCTTTCATGCAGTGAACATGAAGGTTTTTCCACTTTCCAATAATTTGAGAGATGAATTCTGGCTTGTACAATATGGTTTCAAATAATACAAACCTTCTTATTTATTGTAATGTGTTTGTTGCATAATACATTAACCTATAATAAGATATATGATTAATTGCACACTATTATAATCAGTAGTTCTGGAACTAAACATTTTTAAAGCTGCTTGTTTTTACCCCATTTGACCTTCTCTCTGAATGTTATAAAGCTGTAAAAAAAACAAAAAAAACAAATGACTACAGGATGCCAAGGATGGGTCCTGGAAAGCAGACATATATCACCACTGTTTGGGTTGTGATCCCTTTAAGGGGAACCACAAGGTACAGTTGGGGTATTAGGGGATTCTCACCCATGCAGTGTGAGGGGTTCTGGTGTCATTTGTCACACAGAGGGAAAACTGACTGACTGCTAAGTCCTAATATGGGACCAGGAATTCAGAAGCTTGGAGGGATCTTGGGTATGAAACAGGCTCAAGCCCTAACTATGAGTGCTTTGGACATGAAAGGTTTAACCCACCTGTGAAAGAGAGGCCTGAAAAGGGAAAGAAGCAGTCAGCAGGTGTCCAGCAGTGTGGGGCAGGACATACTTGGGAGAAAAGTGAGCAGCTTGGTTACTGAGACTATTAAGATACTACTAAGCTACTGGTGACTTTTTCTTTCGACCCCTGGAGCAGGCAGGGACTTGAAAACCATATTAAGGTTAATGTGTATGCAGGCAGTAAGCTGACATTTTTATTTCCCAGAGATTAATTTATTGTTTTGTATATTTTTCTTTATTATTTTTTTTTTTATTTTTTGTGATGAAGATAAACGGTTTTTCATTTATCATTTAAAAATAAAGTCTGTTTGCATTTATCAATATGATAGGCTGGTGATCCAGACCCCCAACATATCAGACTGACCAACACTTAGGAGTTGTAAAGTCTCAAAGCCTTCTCGTCCACATCAGTGCCTGATCTCACAAATGCGCTTCTGGAAGAATGGTCAAATTTTCCCATAGACACACTCTTAAACCTTGTGGACAGCCTTCCCAGATGAGCTGAAGCTGTTATAGCTGCAAAGGGTGGGCCAACACAATACTGAACCCTACTGACTAAGCAGTGGCAGCTGGTGTTCCATTTTGAGGGGGCAGCAAACAAACCAGTCGCTCCCCCCTGGTCTGCGATACCCCCACCCCCCCGTCGATTGCTCGATTGTCCACTCACCAGCCCCGCACTTACCCCATCTAGGTCGAAGGCAACTTCGGATCCTTCCTGCATCTCCTCCTCCTCGGTGGCTTCACGGGGGCTTCACAGCAGCTTCCCCTGTGTCTCCTCCTCCTCAGAGGCCAATATGGTCACTTCTCCTCTCTGCCAATCAGGTCTCTGGACCCAATTCCTGATTGGCCAGGAAGAGAATTAGGAAGACAATAGTGAATATTAATTTGCTATTTTCACACAACTAGGTGGGCTCAGGGTGCAGAAGAGAGGAATGGAGACTTAGGGAAGGACCAGCTAAGCAGGGCCATGTTCGTGATTTACCCAATGGTTGCCCGCAGTTGACGGGTGGATCGCAATCAAAGGCTTGCTGACCCCAGCTCTAGAGTTCTTGTTGTTATATTTGAGGATCTTTGAGAAGGAATAACTTAAAAGCAGCTAGAGGTGTCAGGAGTGGCTTGTTAAAAGTGCTAAGTGAATTAGAACCATTATATGTCAAGCTAGGTGAATTAGAACCATTGTATCTCAAATTCCGAGTATACATTGCATTACCAATATGGAAAGATAAGAGGGATATAATCAATTAAAGGTATTTTTATAGGTATGCACTCTCAATAGGTGGGACAATAGAGTTTAGGCGTTGACAGGGCAGCAACTCAAATATTAGGAGCACTGACTTTCATTTCTGAGGGTCATCCTCAGACAAACTTAAAGCTATATAAGGGTACAAAACATACATTTTTTTCTTTTGCCTACATGAACATCATGATTGCTACAATTTAAGATCATCTTCAAATTTACACATAAGGCCATTTGTAACTGGTTCTCTTTAGGCAGCATGTTAATGTAAAATGGGCTAAATCTGAGCATTCACTATAACACAGGAGCTCTTCTGCAAATGGGTTCTGCTGTTCAACCTGGTAGAGTGCAGTATAATTATGAAGCTGATAATTAGGACAGAAAAAGTAGGCATTCTGTTAAAAGAGTGCAGAGCTGGTGTAAGAGGGGGCCTTTTTTTGTCTTCAACCATGTAGTGCAAAGGTCTGCCTGATTGCATACAAATTCATATGCTTACGGTTTGACCTCATATTATATGGTTTTGGTAACTCTGAAGAAAAAATCTGCAGAAAATCTAATAGTGTGAATGGGGCCATAGGGCAGAGCCAGGACACACTGGTATCATCATGCAAACTGACTAATCTATGTGTTTTCCCTGTTGGTTATTTTTAGTACACTGGCAGTACCATATATTCTTGTTTTTTTACTACACTAAATCGCCTGCCTCTCTCTCTGCTTTTTACTTGTCTTCTATATGCAACCATCCATCCATCTAACTGGAGGGCAGAATTGATATACTGATTTCCAGCCTGCTTTGACCATTTATGTGTGGATAGTCACACAGTATATATTCTGGCAAGTGGCTTTGCTGCTCACCTTGGGTGCTAATCCTAATTGTGGAAGGTTTTGTTTTCCATATCGGTTCCCTGGTTTATGGATCTTTATGGGAGACCATGAGACGGCATTATATATTTGGAGGCCCACACAAAATGCTGAACTACCATCAAATGCTTTTTGACCACTCTTACCTATGGGGGTCAAATAATTTTGGTAAATGGTGAAGTATGTCATCTTGTATTGCATCTAGAATGGCATTATGATTTGCTTGGACTTATACTATGGATTTTTGTGATGTTATGAGATGCACTGTTTGGTTACACATTACACATTTTCATTTTTGTTTTTATTATATTTGTGTATGGTCATTTTTTAGCACAACGCTGTTTTTTTTCTTTTGTTTTCTATCATGATTTAAATGTTGGCAGCTTTGCAATATTATTAAATATTTTTACCTTAGTGCAGATTTACTTTGTTTTACCAGTTTTTACTATAGAATGTATTGTTAGGCCTATTACTTCTGTGAAGGGCCCAATGCACCATAAGTTTATGTGGAAGTGTTGTGTTGTTCTCAGCGGTCAGCAGTAAAGATGTTACTTACTAAACAGAGAAGTGAGAACTTTTATGTTAATATGCATATGATGAAACATTTCTTTTTTTAACCACTTCCCTACAGCGCATTGTAAAATAATGGCGGCGGAGACATCTCCCCCCTCCAAGCGGGTGTCATATGGCGTCCGCCCATTCTTGCTGCTCTCGCGTGACCCCGCGGGTGTGCAGCTCGGCAATCAGGAATGAGGCACCTCCCTCGGGACACAGCCCATCTCCGATCAGGGTAAAGAGTCAATGAAAATAGCTCTTTACCACGTGACCGACTGTGTCCAATCAACAACCGGTCACATGCACTGTCTTTGTGCACGTTGCACATGTACGTTGCTTGGGGGCACGTAGTGCGGCGATCAGGCATGAATCGTATCACACTGACACAGCCCATCCTCGATCAGGGTAAAGAGCCAATGAAATTCATAACTGAAAAAAGGTTTTTTGCTTAAATACAGTTTAAGGCCTTAGGTTTTAGGCCTCCAGAAAGAAAGCTTTGTATTCTCTCCTACAGCTCCATTCTTTTTAAACATTATTCCACATGTGTACCATTGTTAGAGGTACGGGGACCCAATGAACAGTTTTTTTTATATTCATACTGGGTTTATGTTATGTGATTGACTTGCATGTAAATAATGCATACTACAAGGATGGTCATCAAACTCTGATCCCTGTGAACATAACAAAAATTTAGATGAAAGGCAAACAACTCAACACTGAATGATCTGTAAAGATATGTGGCAAAGCACAAGAGCTGTCAGCCAATGCTTTTATCTAGTACATGTATAAAGGAACTCTTGTGAGTCTGAAATGGTTATAGGCAATTTGGAATTCAGTCTCTGCATATTTATCTGCTGTGTAGGAGTCTTCTAAAATTACACATAGCAATTCATATAGGTCTATAATTTAAACGTAAGGCAATTATCTTAATGACCTAATAAGCAGATACAGTATCATGAGCTTGTAAACACTTTCTATCTGTTTATCTGTGAAAATATAAAAATGTCTGAACATATTTTGTCTAACTGAGGTTCTTGTTTAGTTACTTATTTTTTTTAATAAAAGAGTGCTAGCATAGATTAAGGGCCTGGTAGCCCACTTTTATTAACAGAAAAACAAAGTTCCAATCCAACAAAAATGGGTTGCCCACACAGGGGTTTCAGTTTCTTACTGTAGAACAAATAACCGAAAATACCAAGCCATCTGGCTTTTCAGTCAGCAGCATCACTGCTCTCTTTGGTCTTCCTGACAATGAGCTCCTCAGACTTACTCAGTTTGTGCTCATACTGTAGCACCTTACTGCTCAGTCCCCACTGGATAGGGTTTCCCAGCACCCCAGGCTCTCACATTCTTGAGACTCACAGACCCCCTTCCTAGACTCTCTGGTTGCCTCAGCTCTCTCAATGACCCACTTAGCTATCCTAGCTCTCCCAGTCCCGTGTGTAAGGAAATCTCTCCAATGTGGAGTCTTGTCTCCCCCAGTAGGCCACCTCTCATTGCAACTGCAACCCCAACTCCAACTGCAACTGACCTGAGCTATCCTTCAAGTGGCTCTAAAGGCTGAAGGTGTTTTACATTCATGCAAAAGGAGGACCAGGGCTGCTCTGTGCAAAACCATTGCACAGAGCATGTACGTATGTCCTGTTTGTTATTTACACCTTTTTAAAATTTACCTTCAATATTACTTCAAGCCTTTAGGCAGGGTTCACACATATGTGAATTGAGTGCGGGTTTCCCCGCATCCAATTCGCATGACAGGAGAGGGTGATCGGCTCTCAATGGAGCTGGTTCACAAAGCTCTGGGGCAGCCGCGGCCCGCATTTAAAAAGGGTCCTATGCGTCTTTGGTTCCAATTTAGGTGTCAAATTCAGGCAAAAATTCAGACCTGATTCGCACCTGAATCGATGAACAGGGATGCACCGGACCCCCCTGCTGTGAACCGCAGCCGCAGCATATGTGAACCCGGTCTAAAGGTTCAACCCACCCAAGTCACCTTTGAACCTTTAAACTACATACCCTGATCCGGAACTACCAAATCTGGAGAAAACATAGAGCACAGCTTTCTTTGTTCACAATAAACATTCCAGAGCTCCTCAAACTGCACCTTTGAGAATCCTGTGTCCTTTTTATACCAATTTGCTAAACTCACACTATGGCCTCACAGTGTCATAATATACTGTACATGTACTGTATATGCCAATGGATGACAGTTGTCAGCCATTCTAGTTAGACAAGATCCATCCAATATTTCACATCTTTTAAGTTTCCTTCAGACTTGAAAGACTCCCAGACTCCAGTCATAATACCGTGTAAGGCAGACCTCTGTAGGGCAGTAATTTGATTTAGTAACACAGCTGAGGGAACTTCTGTATTGTACTGTGTAAACAAAAATTAGTAACTAGGTTAACTAGGGAAGCTTGTTCTCAAGATATTCATTACTATGTATATCCCACCCCCCCAACAGTTAAAAGATAACAAAGGTACACCTTATCCAGAGCAACCCCCCTTCTTCCTGCCAGTCATCAAACTATGTGCATATAGGATTGTATTCCTTACATAAAAAAGCTACATCTGTTCTAAACAAACTCCCTTTCCTCCTTCACAGATGCATATCTACCCTAGATCCAAGAGCCATGGCCTTCAATGATTGTTTACATTCAGCACCATAAGTCTCACTCTCTTGGCTATGCTTGCAAGGCTATAGATGATCAGATGGGGTGGGAGACAGCCCCATAGAATTCTTTGGGGCAGTAATGCACAGCCAATATGTAAATAATCACCAGAGACCACAGCTCTTGAATCTAGGTACGTATTTTTTATTTCAGGGTGCACACGGTACAATTTTTCCTGACACAGGCAAAGCTGCCCTTTGTTTTCAGCATGTCACTGCATACTTGTGCACAAAGCACCACATATTCATTATCCCTATCACTGTAGCTGCCATTCAATGTAGGAAATACCCTTTAATTTTTTTAAAAGTTAAGCAGTCTTTAAGTGAGAGGCAGAGATTATGCACACAGAGGTAGCAGGGGGGAGCAGGTTTTGCAGGATAAAGCTTTCTCAGAGTGGCTATGCTTTACAGCAGGCAGAGGAGGCAAAGGAGTCTGTGAAGTGACTGACAAAAACTTTCTTTTCTTCCTCCTCCCAGGTTCAGAGCAGCCAATTGTCTGCAAGTATTCCTAATGCACCTTCTCCTTCCTCTTCTGCTAATCCTGGCATTGCTTCATAAACTGGCAATGAGAAGTATGTAGACTTACTGCAGGAGAATGATCTTGGTCATTTCTCCTTTCAGATATGGAGCATGAGAAGGATAGCCCCATGACCATAGAGGTAGAGGAGGGTTCAGCCAAACAGCAGTCAGGGGCCACCTGGCTAAAAGCAGCAGGAGGCAGTGATGTTCCAAAAGCTGAAACTAATTAACAAGTGGACTTCAGCAAGAGTAGGTTGGATGAGTAGTTAGTAGATCATCTGTGGGTGCCACTAATTAAAGACAAGGAAATTTCAGTAGAAGAGAAAGAACAGCAGTGGGAGATGATTTTGTCAAGGGGCAGGAGCAGGGCAGCTTGCATAGGACTGGAAGAAGCCAGCCCAATCCATCTGACAACACTGCCCCACAGGTACAGGCCACTGCCAGGGCCGGTCAACAGAGCTCTGCAATTTGGGTCTTTTTTAACATTTCTGCTACAGACAGCTTCTACCTTCAGAATATCAGCCTTGGTAAAAGCACCAGCCATTTGGTTACCACATGCATAAGGCAACACTTGACTCTGCACCCAAAAATTTTGTGAGAGCAGCACTTCAATGAGACAAGTTAGCAGGTAAAGGCCTAAACTCCTGCTTCTTCTTATTCCACATCTTCTACCCCCCCCCCCATGACATTCCTCTGATGTATTCACTGCAACATCTGTGGCCTCTAGTGACAGGAATGGAAGTTACAAAATAGGATTTCAGAAGAATATACACCATGTCATGTGGGGAAGAAGGTCATAAAGCCACACTGAGTTCAAGCACCTCACCTCAGCAGCCTTCTACCCAAGGCAGGTGGCTTTTCAGCAGCTGCTGAAGTGGAATTAAAAAATGTCACCATATACACAGCATCTTAGGAACAGCTTGGCAAAATGTATGGCTTTTCAGCAGCCTCCATTCCAAGTAATGGAGTCAGCCCCTTTAGTGAGTTTATGGCCTCTGCTACACTACAGCGGCATGTACCCAGGAGCCATTATTTTGATCAGAATCTCATAAGACTATTCTACCAACATTTAAGCTTGCAAGCATAATGTGTCTGCATTGGTGGACCACACTGTTAGCAGCATGGTATACACAGCCATACACACATGGTTCAGTAAGCATGGGGAAGGATATTAATACAAAAGAAAAAAATGTACCAACACATGGGCCTTTTAAGGCACCATCAAAAATGTAATGACAATATATATTAAAATAAAACTTCTTTATTAAAGGAATAGCATGTGAATAATAAAACGTCACAATGGACTTAAATATAGTATAACCAGTTTGGTGTTGGGACAGACACATTTTATTACAAGTCAGTGCCATCTTATACATCAATATCAAATCACATTATCAGGAAGATACAGGTAAGTATTAAAGATCGGTCACAAATGTTCAGTACCAATATAATGGTGAATGTTTAGCATTACAATATGCAAACAATATATTTCTATATGTTGAATACTCACATGTTGTGCCTTCTATGTTGAAAAGGCCAGGAAACCACTAAACTTGAATCTTAAAAGACTGCCAATAAAATTCCTTTTTTTGCTTTTTGGGAATTCTTTTTGAACTTTAGTGGGTGTAGGTGGCATTTGGGTTGAGATTTACTTTGCACCTCTTTCTTTCTACAGGGCATCCACTATTTCCTCTGGGTTATTATCCTAGTAGACCATCTTTTTACCTTATAGATTTTTTTCTGTTAAACCTTTGCCATTGCATTGATACTTACCTGCTTGTTATTTGTGACAGATTTGTATAACTTATCTGTATCTTCCTGATGAAGCCTATAGCAAAAGGTGCAGATCAACTTACCTTCTTCATTATATATATGTAAACTGTTTATTTACCAAAAGTTGATTGGAAACAATTTCAATAATACGTTATATGTGATATGATATGGATGTACAAGATAGTGTTGACTTGTAATAAGATGTGTCTATGCTAACGTCAAACCAGCGATACTATATTTAAGTCCATGGTGACATTTTATTATTCACATGATATTTTTCAAACAAGTTTTTGTAACAGAATTTTTTTTCCTTTTTTTTATGGAACATCAAAAGTCTTATGTATTGGTACTTTTTTCTTTTTATTTACTTTTCTATTGGGGATATGGTGCCAGTGTGACCACCCATTACTCCTTTCTTTCTTTGATGTATGGTCTAGGATGCTACATATCCTTCACAGCCCCCCGGGTTAAACTTCAGGCAGCTGGAAAAGATGCAGGATGGAGCCCACCACTGTAGCTGGTGGTACTATCATGTGTCTTGTCCGATGGTGACAGTATACTCACATGTACTTCTATTACTATTATTACTATTGTGTTCAGATAAAACATTTAACACATAAAATACAGATAAAACCTGCATCATCTCTGCCACTATATTGCGGCCTAACCAAGTGTATATACTGTCCAGCTGCTATACAATATTTGTGGATATTGTCTCAAAGATATGATACTTAAATGTTTATTTGAAGATAAAACCATTCTTATCTCTCTACATGCTCACTTTTTAGCTGCTTTTGTACTGTCCTACTGCCTCACTGAACGATTTCTACCAAACACAAACCTGAAGTCTACAGTATATTTTGACTACTATGAGAATAATTGTGGATAAGGGGTCGGGATTGGGGTTCAGGGAATGTAGGGGTTGTGGTTTTAAAATTTTTGGTGGACTTTGTTTTGCTATTTTATTTAACTTTATTGAGACAATGCAGTGTGGCACTGCAAAACCCTCCATTTACCGTAGCTGGGCACATTCACCCTTAACTAATTACAAGCTAGACTATTTGTTCAGAAACAGTTAAAGTTAAGCTAGACTCATTGTCAACAGATCTGTGGGAATTATCTTCATGTCCAGTCTCTTGCTGTCATTTTCATAAGTACAATGACAAGAAAAGTTTAATGTGGATGAATAAATGACATAACGTGTCATGGAAAATGTTTTAGTGCTTAAGCAGTATGAAAACTGTTGTTTCTGCTTAACCATTTCAGCCCCGGAAGGATTTACCCCTTCCTGACCAGTGCGTTTTTTGCAATTCAGCACTGCGTCGCTTTAACTGACAAGTGTGCAGTTGTGCGACATGGCTCCCAAACAAAATTTATGTCCTTTTTTCCCACAAATAGAGCTTTCTTTTGGTGCTATTTGATCACCTCTTCAATTTTTATTTTTTGCGCTATAAACAAAATAAGAGCGACAATTTTGAAAAAAACACATTATTTTTTACATTTTGCTATAATAAATATCCCCCAAACTATATATAAAATTTTTTTTTTCCTCAGTTTAGGCCGATATGTATTCTTCTACATATTTTTGGTAAAAAAAATTGCAATAAGTGTTTATTGTTTGGTTTGCACAAAAGTTATAGAGTTTACAAAATAGGGGATAGTTTTATGGCATTTTTATTAATTTTTTTTTTTTTTTTTACTAGTAATGGCGGCGATCAGCGATTTTTATTGTGACTGCGACATTATGGCGGACATGTCAGACATTTTTTACACATTTTTGGGACCATTGTCATTTATACAGCAATCAGTGCTATAAAAATGCACTGATTCCTATGTAAATGACACTGGCAGTGAAGGAGTTAACCACTATTGGGCAGGGAGGAGTTAAGTCAGTACTAGGGATGTGTTCTAACTGTGGGGGGATGGGCTGTGTGTGATACGTCACTGATCTCTGCTCCCGATGACTGGGAGCAGAGATCAGTGACACTGTCACTAGGCAGAACAGGGAGATTCTGTTTACATCAGCATCTCCCCATTTGACCTCTCTGTGAGGTGATCGCGGGTATCCCCGCAGTGATCGAGTCCACGGGACCTGCAACCCGACTCATGGAGCTCGCGGCAGGCGCGCGTGCGCATGGTGGCAAATTCAAAGTAACGTATGGGTATGTTACTTTGCGCAGCCGTGCCATTCTGCCAACGTATATCTACAGGAGGTGGTCGGCAAGTGGTTAAAGCAGAGTTCCACCCAAAGGTGGAACTTACACTCATATTCCTTCCCACATTTGGCACCTTTTGGCCTTCTGGGGGGGGCGGGATACCTGTCTTTCACAGGTATCCTGTTCCCTCTTCCGGGAGCCTCAGCCACGGGTATTGACGTCACCACCCGGGCTCCCTCCTCCTTGCCCGGGCCATCGGGCCAGTAGGAGAGAGAAGCAGAGCCTCGCACATGAGCAGTAGGGTTCCCTGTGTGAAGCCATAAGGCTTCACTGCCGGGTTCCCTTACTTGCAATGGAGGCGGCATGCCTATGGAAACATCAGCCTATGGAAACATCAGCTGTGGTGCCGACATCGCTGGACTCCAGGACCGGTAAGTGTCCAATTATTAAAAGTCAGAAGCTGCAGTATGTGCAGCTGCTGGCTTTTAATTTTTGCAGCGGTGGGCAGACCTCCACTTTAAGCTAGTGTAGTATACTGTATAGTATCCACCATAATCAGATCTCTAAAATGGTGAGGCTTTAGTCTATAATGTACTCTGGATTAAACCTTTGAGTCAGCAAAAAAGTGAATACATTACCTTGAAAATTCTTACTTTGGTTAAAAGTACTTTCCATCCCTTGAGATAGTAGCTAATTAGACCAATGTCTAACCAGCCTAAAACTATGAATGTCAATATACTATCATTTCAAAACTATTATAAAAAGAATTCAAGCATTCAAGCAAAACAAGACACTTCCTATCTACCACAGATTTTTATTATCAGTTTTATTCATTTATTCTAAGTGTGCATTGCCAATACATTTAAGCTTTTTAGACTAAACTAAATCTGAATATTTTATTTATCAATATATTATGATAACATTGCACATCCCTCTCTACTTTAGAATTCTTTGGATGTTGTTATCTGAAACTTGTTCTGTGATATAGACTCTGTACCATTCTTCATATTGTCCCACAGTTTATTTAGGTTTTATGTTCCTCTATGCCATGTTTATCCATATAGGCTTTAACATCATGTCTAGTTAATTTGTATATCCCCTATTCATTTGCCAAACCACTCAGCGATCTCGGCGACATCCCTTTCTCCCATTTGCACAGCATCGAGTCTGGGCAGGCTTGCTTTGCTCCCGGCATGCAGGGGTCCCCTGTCGTGCTGCGGAGCAGCTTGGGACGCCCCCTATTTAGCATAGTAGGCCCCTTCCAGGTCTCCTCTGCGCTGCATTTCAGCTTGGGATGCAGGTAGCGCCACTTGCGCTTCAGCATGACCTGATCACGCCCCTTTCCCTGGGGGAGCACCCACACCATGCGCCGTGATGCCGGGGGACTTAGGGGAGTGATTATCATGCAGTATCACTGCATAAGTCCTCCCACCCACTGCACCAGCTAATGGCAATCGCAATCAACATTGCGATTGGCCACCAGCTTTCCTACACACGCTTTTATACCGTCTCCTCCGGCCTCTCGCTGAAGGAGCACTCGGTTAATAGGCAGCATACTCCATCGCCCAGGTTGGTTTATTTAATCTATCTACTTTCAGTATACCTTTACCCCACGTCTATAACCCCTTTTTTGCTGTGGTGGCTCCAGCTTTGACTTTTCTGGGGCACATCCTTACAGTACTTGATTTTGATACTATTTTTTACATATATTAGAGTGATATTGGTCCAGTCCTCACAGCAAGTTCCTCACCCTAGTTTGCCTCTGGTGTTGATGGACTTGGGAGATTTATGCTCCTGTGACCTAAGAGTGTCTCGATCATCCTATTCCCTTCATATGTATGTTCAATGTGAATTGTTTACCATGTAAGTAATTAAGTTCATGATTGTCATCATATGTCATGTTAATGTATTGCATAGTTTGTTGGTTAGCTGAAATATCATTGACTATTATTACTTTATACTAATGTTTAATTTAATTGTATACTTTCTTTTGTAGAAAATCTACACCCATCTGAATTAATAACAAAAACCTCTGAAGAAGGACCTTTAGTCCATAACATGTAAGGTGTTATGCACTGTGTTGACTACCACTAGTACATCCTGCACCAGGACAGAGACCAGTCCATACAATTGTATCATTTAGGGTATCAGATAAGGTTTTTATGCCCCATATGTATTGTTCTTATGTGTATACTATTGTTATTTTGTAAAAAATTTATACTTTTTTACTTCCTGGTTTTGGTCTGTCTATTAACGACCCTAAGGGATCCCTCAATGTACCTTTGGGTACTAGGTGTTTTTGCTACTTTCTCACTATTTGGGTCAGACAGACCAAACTTTATCCACACACAGTCCCATCACTCTCCCTTTTTTGGTACTTTATAAATGTAATACATCTTTCTTAACAAGATGGTGGAAGGTGTGGGAAAGGGGGTTACAAATCTGCAAGTTAAACATTCTCATGCCATTGGTAATGTCATGAGTGTAGATGTTTTTCCTTTTTAAGCAAAATCTCACTTCAAGAATGAATCAGCCAGTAACACTGTGACTGTTAATATCTGCCAGTGCCTATGTAGCCCACATCAGTCCTGCCCTACTAGGGAAGGGGAGGATCTATTTTGTTGTAAATTGCATTGGAACCGTGGTCTGATATTAGAATTTAACTACTTTTTATTGCACACCGCAAATTGTATTCTTATTTATGTGGGCAACCATGTGTATTGCTGTGGTTACTGGTCATACAATCTCTTTATGTATTTATTAAAGAGAAAAATGCTCAGTGTTTTTTGCATCACTATAGGTGGAACCTACGAAAATTAATTTTACTCATAATTTAAATTATTACACAAATGATAGCATGTACCCTATGTATTGTATGGTTCTGAATGAATATTCAGGAGTATTCATAAGGAGTGTCTACAACGCTCTTTAGCATTCCAACATGCCTCCACATTATGGATGTTGGTGCAGGTAATAGATTTATGTACCTTTTGGAAACAGGTGCTTGAATTTTGGGCAAGCACCATGTGCAAAGGCACATTGAAGCCAGGGTGTCTATTACCCTGGTGATATGCCTCAATCCTCAATGCAGCTGAACTCCATCCCCACCACTGCAGCTGTCACACAGACAGCACAACAGTCAAGGAGTTTCTCTGTAGGTGGGTGGAGCCTGATGCAGATTCACATATACCAGTTTCCCATCAGGTTCACTCCCCTTGTTATTGACAGCAGGCAGTAGGTGGATCCAAAGTCAATAGATACCTGCCATTGACTATATAATCTGATGGGAAACTAGTGTCTCAGCTTTTCCCACCATCAGCATCACCCCTTGCACCTGCCATGATAATCTCCCAGTGTTGCAGGGGTTAAAATAATTGTGCCTGACTATGCCCACCCTTTCTGCCCAGCTTCTTTATTCATAGATGTTTGTACTATAGCTTCTATGAACGAAACAGGATCTATAAATGGAGGACGGGTGGATTAATGAAAGGTCTCTCCCTTCCATTCAATATGTTAAAAGACAAGAATCTCTAATGGGACTTTGTCGCAACCAAAAAAGTACACACACAGGAATCAACTTTTTTTAAAAGCATATCCATAAAAGCACCTGAATCACATCTTGCACTTAGCATTTGTGGTACACCCAGATGTCAATATCACAGTGAATCTTTCAACTGGCAACATACAACATGTTTTGAGCAGTAACTATAACATATTCTTTAACAGAAGAAACATATATTGTATGTCATGGTTCATAGAATGACTCAGAAAGATACAATGATAAAAAGTAGCAACTTACACAGTAAATTGCTTCCTGAGGATGTGAAATAACGAAATGCATTGTGTCTGCACGTTTGCCCACACTGACATCACTTTCCGTATGCCTGGTTCCAGTCTGTGGAGTGTTGGAACGCATGCCAATAGTCAGAGGAATGGTGTCTTTCCCCGCTATAGAGCTGTACATGCCAGTGCTAGCTAATAGCACCAACGCATGTAAGGGCAGCTAAAATCATTTAAGTTCATTTTTCAATGTACACACAGCAACCCGACTTGATTAGGAAAGCCACACACCTGTCTATATAAGACCTTACAGCTCTCAGTGCATGTCAAAGCAAATGAGAATTATGAGGTCAAAGGAATTGCCTTAAAAGCTCAGAGACAGAATTGTGGCAAGGCACAGATCTGGCCAAGGTTACAAAAAAATTTCTGCTGCACTTAAGGTTCCTAAAAGCACAGTGGCCTCCATAATCCTTAAATGGAAGATGTTTGGGATGACCAGAACCCTTCCTAGAGCTGGCCGTCCGGCCAAACTGAGCTATCGGGGGGGAAGAGCTTTGGTGAGAGAGGAAAAGAAGAACCCAAAGATCACTGTGGCTGAGCTCCAGAGATGCAGTCGGGAGATGGGCAAAAGTTGTAGAAAGTCAACCATCACTGCAGCCCTCCACCAGTCAGGGCTTTATGGCAGAGTGGCCCAACGGAAGCCTCTCCTCAGTGCAAGACACATGAAAGCCCGTATGGAGTTTGCTAAAAAACACCTGAAGGACTCCAAGATGGTGAGAAATAAGATTCTCTGGTCTGATGAGACCAAGAACTTTTTGGCCTTAATTCTAAGCAGTATGTGTGGAGAAAACCAGGCACTGCTCATCACCTGTCCAATACAGTCCCAACAGTGAAGCATGGTGGTGGCAGCATCATGCTGTGGGGGTGTTTTTCTGCTGCAGGGACAGGACAACTGGTTGCAATCGAGGGAAAGATGAATCCGGCCAAGTACAAGGATATCCTGGATGAAAACCTTCTCCAGAGTGCTCAGAACCTCAGACTGGGCTGAAGGTTTACCTTCCAACAAGACAATGACCCTAAGCACACAGCTAAAATAACGAAGGAGTGGCTTCACAACTCTGTGACTGTTCTTGAATGGCCCAGCCAGAGCCCTGACTTAAACCCAATTAAGCATCTCTGGAGAGACCTAAAAATGGCTGTCCACCAACGTTTACCATCCAACCTGATAGAACTGGAGAGGTTCTGCAAGGAGGAATGGCAGAGGATCCCCAAATCCAGGTGTGAAAAACTTGTTGCATCTTTTCCCAAAAAGACTCATGGCTGTATTAGATCAAAAGGGTGCTTCTACTAAATACTGAGCAAAGGGTCTGAATACTTAGGACTATGTGATATTTCAGTTTTTCTTTTTTAATAAATCTGCAAAAATGTCAACAATTCTTAGTTTTTCTGTCAATATGGGGTGCTGTGTGTACATTAATGAGGAAAAAAATGAACTTAAATGATTTTAGCAAATGACTGCAATATAACAAAGAGTGAAAAATTTAAGGGGGTCTGAATACTTTCCATCCCCACTGTACGTTTGATTTAATCATATATGTTTTTATATTTTTTTTTTTGATGAATTAGCACTGTCCTTTATATTTTGTTGTATAAGTAAGTTTGATCTGCCTATCAAACCAGTGAGAATGTCCACCATGTGGACGCACCAGGCAGGGTTGGAGAGAACACTACACTACATGCAGCGGAGTCATCAAGATATTGTGTGGCAGCCATGCACTCTGTGTGAGGTACATAATGGAATTTCCATGCCCCTCTAGCTCAAACATAAATGCTCCTATATAAAGCAGTTGCCATCTCCCTCCAATTTGGCATCTCTATTTGCCCACCCTAACCAGCTCCCGTACCTCCCAAATAAAGTATGCTTCATGCCAGAACCCATATTACCACCCCATGCAGCTTACCACTAACCCTAGTAACCTTCATCCTTCATCCAAAACCCCCACATACCCATGTTTCAGAAATTCACCACTGCAACCCCACTCATACACATCTACACACCTACATGCATACATACATGCAAAAACATCCACAAACACAGGCACCCAGATATTCCCACACATATTCCCCTCACACACACAACACAGACCACTCGAACATTCCTTCCTCTAAAACCACCCCATATTTTTCCCTTCGCTACAACAAACCCTCTTCATAGATATACCAATCCAACACATACAATGCCACACTATGCAGACATTGCATCCATAACATACTCCCACTGGACCCCCAAATACCCTCTCTCTGTTGATTCTACTGGCAGGGGAAACCAAAAGAGGGTCATATAGCTCAGCCAGTTCTAAACATTTAATAAGTCAATCAGAGGTTAATACTTTACATGGAGGAGACGACTATTCATCTCACCATACTATCGCAAAGGGCTTACCTCAGTAATGTCTGGGGCTTTTTGACCCCAAACCCACTTTCAGGCAGCTTTCCTCTACGTCCAACAATGTCAGGAACCCCTGTAAGTCTCTGTGATTCTTCTGCCCTCACACATGGGACATGGTAGGGTTAACTTTTGGACTGTCTGTCCCCTTAAGGGACTAGACATTAGGTAGAGAATTAACATAGATAGAAGTAAAATAAATCGGAAAACATACAGTGTAGCGCTATGTGTATAAATAATACAAAATATAAAACAAGAAATTAGGCTCGAGCCATCTCTCAATGGCCAGCATATAAACAAGGAAAACTCCAAAATTAGATAAAGAGTGATTCAGTACAGTAAGTGCACTATATATTACAAAATAACAAGTAAAATAATTGCAATACACCAGTGAAGTGTGAAGACAAGACCAAATAATGAATAAAAAATCAACCAAAAAAGTCCATTAATGTTTAATTAATGTGTTCCTGATGAAAATCAAAAACCACCACCAACAGTCTCTGTGGGTTAACTGGTGAAGACACAAAATTTGTAAGGCTTCTGGTGAGTGAAAGGGTAAAGCATCAATTGAAATGAGACGTCTGAGTGTATAGCAGGACCGTCACCAAAGCATCTGAGGAGGCTTACCGGAAGCAGGGGACCTGAAAAGACATACGTCTTACAAGTCTCAAAACGCTTGTTTAGCCGCCAGGGCTGGCAGGATGGAACATTCGTGTATCCACAGCTTCAAATAGAGGGGAAGGGAAGATCTGTCACAGCATCAACCGTCCAGACGTTTCAGCGGGCCAACGGGATGTTTATTTAAAAACCATGAGAGAAAGAAACTCACATGGCGTGATATCGTTTAAAAAGCATGCGTTTATTAGAATAATAAAAAGAGAACACTCACATGATATAAATTCGTAAACAGCTCATAAAGTATCAAACGCGGTAACATACTTGTATGCACCCAGCACGAGGAGGCCCAGATGTCCCCTCAGAGACTACAGGCCTTTCTATCTGCAGTTATGGGCTCACACCCTGCTATGGGCAGGGTGTCAGTTCATCCTGCTTTTGCTTGATCTTTAGTGGGGAGTCAATGTGGAGCTTCGGTGTCGGTGGCTGTGTCCTGGGATGCCATCCTTGGTTCTCCAGGAAGTGACGCACCCAGTACCAGAAGTGCATCACATGGGGACCGGACTTACCTCAGAACATTGACACCCATGCGCAGACATGTATGAGAGACACCGGAAGCAGCATGGCCAATGCCAATCAGGCATCAGCCCTTTATGGAGACACCTGATGGCAATATACTGTAAATCCACACACTTGAAAGGGGTTCCAGACATTTTTGGACCTAGAGGAGAGTTGGCTGAAAGTGGGTCTAGGGTCAAAAAGCCCCCGACCTTACCGAGGTAATGTGCTGTTTTTTTATTTTGACTTCATTTAGGCTTTAAGTAGAATACAAATAAATGTTACTGAAAAAAATGTCATATTTCTAAGAACATAAAACTCCTTTGTTAATTGAGCGGGGGGGGGGGTAGACATGGTGAATATGAAGTAGTCAAATAGGTTCTGCAATGTGACTGCCAAGAGGTTTTGAAACTTTGCCTCATTGGTAATTATTTGCAAGACACTGCTGAAACCAACCACCAGTTTCCAGCTCTGAGAAAGGATGTTGTTACTTGTTAGGATCACATTAAACTAGACTTCCTTAGGAGACATAAAAAAGTGAGACATAAAAACGTAAATATATACATTTAGTCTCAGCGGTAGTATACAATTACTGATTGGTGATTGATACTCTATAGATATGGATTTATTCACCTCTACTTGCAGTGTTGTTTTTTCCAGAAACATAACGCTCTATAGTAATTGTTTTCTGCGAATCAAACTGTCAGCCTATTTCAGTGATAAGTGTTTTCTGTAAAATAGTTGAAACTGCATTAACTGATACTAGCTATATATTTCTTTGAACACAGATTGTCTACAGCAGGTAATTTGTGACCAAATTGTAACAGCTGTTTCATTTTGTTCTTTGTGGAAATTGCTGCCAATAAAGTTTTACTACTTCTGAGATAGTGACAGTTGATCAGGTGCAAAAATTGTTTCTAGCCATGTAGCATGATTTATTTTATAATTAAGGCAAATTCTCTAAATAAATGTATCACAATGCAGAATAAGCTCAAACAACTGTATGCAAGGAGATTTTATAGCTCTGTAATATATAGTTATATCAACATCAGAAACCCTAATCAATAAAACCTACAAAAAGACAACAAAATATTAAACAAAGTTTGATTTGACTTATGGGCAGCTAGTGGCCAGTTTGAATGAATGCCTGGATGAACATTCTTAATGCTGCTAATTCAAGTATGTAAAGTATATCTATAGCCAACAGATTTTTTTTTTTTAATGAGCAGGAAATAATGGTTAAGATCTATGTCACTTTTGCTGTATGCACCCTAATGAAAGATGATGCAGAGGACATACTCCCTAATTGAATCTCAGTCCCTTTCAGCCTATTCTTGTGGGCCTGGATTCAAGACAAAACATCCATGTGTTCTCTGTGAACCCATCAGTCTCTTAGGGTGAATAGGGTGGTCCCTCCTGCCCCAAGGTGACTGCACATAGGTGTCCCCTTACATAGGGCATAAGTCTTCCTAGAGCAGTCCCTGCATCATTAAGGGATCCTACTGTGGGTCAGCCCCTTGATCTGGACACTGTTGGACGTTATTTCAGTGTTGTAAGATCTTCACCTCCTGGAAGGTTTGGAAGTTGTCCCTGTGACAGGATGATGCTACCCTCAAACACACTCTCTTCCCTAGAGACAATGCATTACTATCCAGTTCTTATCAACCAGTAGTCTTCACATGAGAGGGAGGGTTTTTTCCACTTGGGTGATCTTTATCTCCTGTTTCCCCCTCAATTGTCAGCAGACAGAACACACTAGGATCCTGCCTCAGGTACCCCTTGATGTGGATAGAACACATCTGGAGGTCTTTGTGGGACCAGGATGTAAGTCCTACTTCTGTGGCCAATCCACAGCCTCTTGAGGAAGTTCCTCAAGATTCCTTCAATTGTGTTCTTAATCAGATAATCAGATGTTTTTGCTGTTTTTCTTATGTTCCTGCACTGCATTCCTGTGCAGCTGTGTATGCTTCACGCATCAGGGTTAGATGAGTCTAATGCTGGCCATACACTATATACATGTAGCGGCCGCATTTTTGCTCAATAATTCATGCTATGTTATTCCTTGTACAGTGTTATAGCTTAGTATATAGCACCATCTAGCGGTCAAAATATGGAATGGACTGCAGTTTATTTCTTTGTCCAGGAATTGTACAGGAAGTGTTTGATTGTTTACTTTGGAGAAGAATTGACCTACCCAGGATGCCGAGTGTTCTTACCCAGCAACACTCATTCAATGAACTGCATGCTAGGCTATAAAAGGCCATCTTAGGTCTCTTGTTCCTGGGACGCGTGGCCTGCCAGCAGAGCCCTGTGGGTGTGTGTGTCCCACAGAGTTGTGGCCTACCTTGTGTTGCATGGAACAGAAGCCTTTGATCCTTCCTTACAGAGACACAGCGTGCTGGAGCAGCAGTGTGATCAATTCAGAGACCCTGGAAAGAGGTAACCGAGGACTCCCGGTCGTCTGTGAAACGGAACAGCGTGACGGTGTGGCGAACGAACTGAGATATTGTGGAGCGGAGGCATCCATCTACCTGGACCCAGTGTGGTGAGAGAGCTACTGCCCAAAGTTTCATTGACGCACTTTCACACACTCGCATCTTCAATATGGTGCTGCTGGGACCTGTAGTCCCACAGAGGAGATTTAAAGAGATAAAGACTGAGTTTATTTTAGGCCTCAAGCCTGCACTTCACTACAGTCTGACACTGTGTTATGCTGAATTACTTGTACCGGAGACAGTTGCAGTGCTGCCACACCACAACAATAGTTCAACATTCAGTTTGCTTTGACCCGGGTTTTGTTAACCACTGGATTACAAATTAACCTACACATAGCTAGCAGAAGACAGAAGAAAAGGAGGACTGCCTCTGTTAACGTAAGGCCTTGCATTCTACTGTTCCACAGGGTTATTGTGATATAAAGCAGTGGGAGCTAAAGTGCTATGCTTTATTAAAATTGCAATTGTCTCTTTCACGTAAACAGAGCAGGCTGAGAGGGGGACAGTGCCCATAGTGAATTCAGTTTTCACTCTGCCATTGGTCCCATTTAAAAGACGCAACTCTAAGAGGTTAATTTAACCACTTCCCTACCCAGCCATAGACATATGACGTCCACAGATGGGATCTCCCATCCTGGGTGGACGTCATATGATTGCCTGGGATACCCGGCCGTCTAGGGGGAGCGCGCGCGCCCCCACCGCGCTGCTCGGGACCCGGTGCGTGTGCCCGGTGGCCGCGATGTCCGCCGGGCACCTGCGATTGCCCGTTAACCGGGCCGGACCGTGGATCTGTGTGTGTAAACACACAGATCCACGTCCTGTCAGTTGTGAGGAGAGTGATCTGTGTTCCTAGTACAGCGGAACACTGATCGGTCTCCTCCCCTTGTACGTCCCCGCCCCCTACAGTTAGAAGCACTCCCTTAGGAAACATTTAACCCCTTGTGTCCCCCTAGTGGTTAACCCCTTCACTGCCTGTCACATTTACACAGTAATCAATGCAATTTTATAGAATTGATCGCTGTATAAATGTGAATGGTCCCAAAAATGTGTCAAAAATGTCCGATGTGTCTGCCATAATGTCGCAGTCATGAAAAAAAATCGCGATCGCCGCTAAAAAAAAAAAAAAAATTAAAAAAAAAATGCCATAAATCTATCCCGTATTTTGTAGACGCTATAACTTTTGCGCAAACCAATCAATATACACTTATTGCGATTTTTTTACCAAAAATATGTAGAAGAATACGTATCGGCCAAAACTGATGAAAAAATTTTTTTTTTTTTTTTTAAATTGGGATATTTATTAAAGCAAAAAGTAAAATATATTGTGTTTTTTTCAAAATTGTCGCTCTTCTTTTGTTTATGGCGCAAAAAATAAAAACTGCAGAGGTGATCAAATACCACCAAAAGAAAGCTCTATGTGTGGGGAAAAAGGGACGTCAATTTTTTTAGGGTACAACATCGCACGACTGCGCAATTGTCGTTTAAAGTGCGACAGTGCTGAAAACTAAAAATTGGCCTGGGAAGGAAGGGGGTGAAAATGCCCTGTATTGAACCGGTTAAACAATTGTTATTTGTGTAGTATTGTTGTGAACTAAATCTGTTGGCTGTCACACTACATTGGTCTGACAGTACAACTGTTGTAATCACTAACTTGAAGCAGATATAGTGAAATCTTACTCTTGTTTAAGTACTATTGTGTGGAGTGCTGTTTTCTTTGAATTGCTGACCAGGTAGAGAGCTGGAGGTTAAAGGTAAAGACAATATTTGAAAGGCAATATCAAGTCCCCAAAAATACAAAATATGAATTTTATTGTTAATGACAAAGTTATCTCTAAATAACAGACCCATAGTAAAAATTTATCTGGTCCATAAAGGGTATACGGGTATGAGAGCTGAAGTGGTTAGGATCTGACCCAAGCCACCTTAACCACTTCCCACCCGGCCTATAGCAAAATGACAGCCGTGCAGGATATTCATAGATCTGGGTGGACATCATATGACATCCTTCTGGAACTATGGTGCGATCTTTTACCGGCTGTGTCCATTAGACACAGCCAATGACTGATCAGTGTACCAGCCCACTGCCGGTACCATGTGATCTCTGTGACCAATCACAGCAGATCACATGACAACTGTAAACAATGAATGGCTTCCTTTCATGCCATCTATTGTGTACAATTGTGTTGCTAGCTGTGATTGGTCACAGTAATCACATGGTACAGGCAGGGCCAATCACAGCTCATCTGTGCCATATGATTAGCTGTGGCTAATCACAGCTAATCGCAACAAAACACACTGAATGAATGTGATTTTTTAAAATTTCTAAATGTTCAAAAAAATCATGACAAAAAATTACAACTTCAAAAAACTCACAGTGCCTCTTACTAAATATCTTGGACTGTCTACTTTCCAAAACGGGGTCTTTTGGGGGATATTTGTACTGTCCTGGCATTTTCAGGCCTCAAGAAATGTGATAGGCAGTCAGTACATCAGGACTGATTAATTTTCAGATATACTGTATACCTTAATTTGTGGACTCTATAACTTTCCTACAGACTAAATAATATACACTGATGTGGGTTATTTCACCAAAATTTTTTAGCAGAATTCATTTTGGTCTAAATTTATAAAGAAAGCTTGTTTATTTGTAAAACGAAATAACAGAAACAAACAAAAACTTGTTTTTTCCAAAATGTTTTGTCTTTTTTCATTTATTTAGCAGAAAAAAAAATCAGTGATAATTAAATATCACCAAAATAAAGCTCTATCTATGTGAAAAAAAAAATTCATATGGGCACAGTGTTGCATGAGAACGCAAGTGTCATTCAAAGTGCGACAGCGCTGAAAGCTGAAAATTGTCCTGAGCAGGAAGAAGGGGAAAGTGCCTGGTATTGAAGTGGTTAAGATGAGCACTTTCAAAACAGGATCACACTTTTATGTGTATGCAAACTCCATCATCAGAGAATTCCATAACAGACTAAACCTGAAAACAGCGTCAAATTGCACTTGACATTAACCAGCACACTGCAGACTGAAGAATATAACTCTTCTCCCATTTTGTTTCTAGCACAGCACAATCCAAAAATGCCATTCTTTATACCAGTACTGATTTTCTGACAGAAAAGAAAGTAGATGACAGTAAATTCAATCAACTATTTTTATAAACTACACAGTGCTCCAGAGTCTCAAACAAGGTTGAAGTTTCTGATGGCAATGCAAAGAGCTTTCACAGGGCTGCCAGACATGCACTTTAGAAAATATTTACACAGATAAAATTATTCTACTGGGAGGAGTATGGCAGCCTTTCAAAAATTAACTTTTTTTCTGTCTGTTATGCACTTATTACAATGCAAACCATGTCTTCCAGATAAGATAGAATGACTCTGATTGCATATACACATAGCCCTGCATATATTTACTGAGAATAGTTAAATGACAACACAGTGTTAGAACAATAGTTAAACTGCTGATGCAGCTAATGGCTGAGAAAACAAAACATTAAATATTTTGTTTATTTCAATTATGTGTAGGATTACTCAAAAATTGGACCATTGCTGACTCTCCAGTTCTCTTAAACTTATAAATATCAAAACAAGTGCCAATAGATTTACCTTTTCTTTACAATTTGGTGTTCTGGGCTGTCTCTTAAACCATTCATATAAGCAGAACGCAATCACTTGATTTCTACTGAAGGGGCTTATAGGGTTGACCCTTAGGCAGGGGTCCCATATCATACAACATGCATCTTGTTTGAATTTTACTTGCTAGGAAAAATAATATTATTTTTTTTTGCCACAATAGTGTCAACACCCCTTACAATGACTGTTTTTTTTTACCCTCTAAGCTAAGTGCTAGCTTTTATTAAAACATCGGAACCAATAAATAAAAATAATACCCACTGCACTATTGGCAAAGTAAAAGCGACTTTGTGTATCTCTCTAAACATTCCCCTGCCCCATCCCCATCATTGCATACGTGAGTGTCTTCGAATGAAAGAAGAGAAAACCCCATACAGCTTATAGTGAACTCATAAAATTACCTGAAAATGCTCTTATTGTAATACATGTTTGGAAAAGTTTTTAGATTTATATTTTTCTATGTATAGTGACAGAAAAATCTCATTAGCTATCTTTTCTGTTAAAGTTAAACCTTCTGAAAATACTCTGTGGTTGTCATGCTTATCCAATGGCCTCAGTATTTTCTAAGTCACTGACTCAGAACTAGTAGGCTAAATAGGAGCCCTGACTTGTCTGATCTTCATGTTTGTTTCATATCAACATCTTTAAAGTACTAATCTTTGAGAAAGACAGATAATTCAAATTTTGAGCAGGAGGTCAATATTGGCTTCTTTTGAAGTACAGGTTTCCTTTAACGAACAGCTTAAATTAGGGATGGGCCAAACACCCCCCCTGTTCAGTTCGCAGCAGAACTCCCGAATGGGGGAAATGTTCTAATACGAATGGTGAACCCCATTGAAATTTATTGGAGCCAGAAGGGGGTGGTACAACACAGTGACGTAGCCAGGTGGCCCTGCCCCTTGCCTATATAAGAAATGTCAAAGCATGGAGCTGGCATACAGTGGAAGGCTGTATGGCGAGATCGTTTATAATTTTTTTTCTTTTTGGGTATGGCGGGCGATGTGATTGACGAGGGACACAATTTTTACATCGAGGGACACAATTTTTTTTTTTAATAAAGGATTTGTCAAAAACTGTCTTGTGTGGTTATTATTTTTGTACACTTTTTTAGTGAATGGGTAAGTGTACGATGTACCCGATACCCATTCACATAGGGGGGGATCTGGGGGCCCTCTTTTTAAAGGGGGTTTCTAGGTTCTGATAAACCCCATGCCCACAGACCTCAACAACCACAGCCCAGGGTTGTCAGGAAGATGCCTTTGTGCCCATCAAAATAAGAACAAGTTGCCAAAAGCACCCACCCCCCCCATGTTGAGGGCATGTGGCCTGGTATGGTTCGGGAGGGGGGTCTCTTGCTGGCCCCCCCTTTCCTGACCTGCCAAGCTGCATAAAAAGTGGATTTTGGGGGGGAACGCGTTTCTCTTTTTCATTTTGGCATGGGGGACCCCATGCCATTTTTTTCTTTATTTTTTTTCATTTAGCTGTCAGTGGGGAAACCCATTAACAGCTGATCACTCATTGGTTGTTAAGGATGCAGCGACCGGTTGTGCGGCGGATGGTTTCCCGGCCCTGTTCCTTAACAACCAGCTTACACTGTGCCCTGATTGGGCAAAGCTTTGCCCAATCAGTGTGCAGAATGCACTGTGCAGCACTCAGTGCACCCGGCAAAAACCCTGCAAATTCGGGTGTTTGGCGAACAGCTGAACAGGCAAATGTTCAGCCCGAACTCATGCTCGGGCCGAACCATTCGCCCAACCCCAGCTAAGATATGGTAAAGCTATTTAGGAGCAGATTTTAAAGCATATGTGAACCTTCACCTTGTAAAACAACCCATTCAGTTTAAAATATAAATAAAAAAGCAAAACATTGTGTATAGATCTAAAAAAAACAACAAAAAAGAAAGAAAAGGGTATTTATAATAAGTGATCATAATAAGTGATCACATAACTTCTCATCTGCATAATGAGCACAGGGGGAGGAGAAACAGTAGTCCAGTGATCATCCCAGTGAATGGCTGTGCAGGAGGGGGCATGTCAGAACAAGTCTGACCATTGGAGGAAAGCAGTCTGAGTTCTGGCACAGCTAGAGAACTGACCACGATGTGCTCTCTAGCCTAATGTGGTTAGTTTTTAATAGGAAAGCAGAGGGACTGTCAGGAACACTTCTCATCTGCATAATGAGCACAGGGGGAGGAGAAACAGTAGTCCAGTGATCATCCCAGTGAATGGCTGTGCAGGTGGGGGCATGTCAGAACAAGTCTGACCATTCCTGACCTTTCACACAAAGGAACCAATACAAAAAGAACAGATACTTTTTTTATACAAGTACATGATACAGCAGGCACATATCAGGAATATGAAATGTTGGGTTTACATATTCTTTAAAGAGGGGCACAACTACAGAAGAGTGATCCACTTATCTATTGAGAGTGACATGTTTTTCAACTCAATTATTAGATTAGATCTAGTAGTATCATAATACCTTCAGTGAGTTCCATATATAGAAAAATAGATTTGATCTCCCTTTAGAGAACAAGCATATATACAGTATGTATATCGATATATATCTAGATAAAAATTAAGAAAGATATGCGGAGCCACCAGTACCTTTGTAAATAGCACTGTGTTTGTGTTTTATGGTAAATGTTATAGATTTATAAAACTAGTGAAGTGCCAATAATATCCAGTATATCAGAAGCTGTGAACGTTGGCCCTCCTATTTAGTAGAGAGCATACAGTGAGGGTACTTGCGCACAGGACTGTTTTAAGAACTGACAGAAAAATGCATAAGTGCATAAAAATGTTGCTTATGCATGTATATGCATGTATTTTCATGTAAAATACTGTCCAGCAAGACAGATTTTTTTTTTTTAATGATGTATATGCAGAACATGTTTGTGCACCTGTGTGTAGAGGTAAATAAAAACAAACAACTTAAAATGGGCAAAAAAGCGGCAAAAAAAAAAAGGTTTCCTTTTAGGCATTAGTTTGAAAGAGGTCCAAAATCAATTTTGCATTTGGAAACATTTATACATTTAAAGGATAAGTTCACCTTTGGGAACATTTTTAGGGTGGAACATGTAACATGTTCCCATTGCTGCAGCCGCCGCCTGATCTCCAGACTCCCTGTGACAGTAGTACAGGGAGAAATACCCCATACTTGCTGTCACTTTTTAAAAACAGCTTTGCCCACACAGCCACATCATTCATTCATACAGCGTTGTGTGTAAATGAATTACAAGCCCCAATATCTTTTTCAGCTGTCCGCTTGTAGTTCTCATTGTACTACCATGGCGCTGTGAAGCGTTGTGGTAGTTTATTGATTCTTCTTGTCAGTGTATCTGCTCGCCTGTATGGGATGTACGGGCACACAAATACACTGACAGAGCTGCAGGAGACCTGCATGTCACCAGCAATCTACTGATCGCTGGCCCAATGCTTTACAGGCTTAAAATAAATAAATAAATAAATGCACATTTTTTTTATCTGCAAAAAAATTTTAACTTATCCTTTAAAAGGACAGAAACCATCAAGCTAGAGCGACAGCTCTAGTAGAGGTCCACTGTAATAAAGTGAAGACTACAGCACGTATGTGCTAAGGGCAACCAGCATAAAAAACTGGAGTAGCAATAAAGTCTTTCCATGGTGCAGATGTGCTAAAACACTCAGGAATACATGATACTTGCATTATTGTACATTACCATAATTGTGGGCCTGCAATCAAATCTTATTACATTCAAAAATTGTGTGAATTAAAATTAATTGTGAAATGGGAATAGACTTTGCACAGATGAACAGTGTTTCTACATACTACACATTTTCCCTGCAGTAAAATGTGTTCTTAATGTGTATCTACAGTAAATATAATATATTGCATCTTACCAGTTTCTCCATCTATGCCTTCTCAACCCTGCCATCATAAGCTTCCAGTGCAGTTGGGGTTAACAGGGGCTGCCACAGACTCTCATCAAGAGTGCCCTAATATGCACATCCTTTCTGCCCAGCTCTGCCATTCATAGAAGCCGTATTACAGCTTCTATTATTGGAAAGCAAACAGAAAAAAAGTGTTTCATTTATAGAAGCTGTAGTATGATTTCTATGAATGATGGAGCTGGATGGTAAGGGCGGGCATAGCAGTGCACTCTTGGTAAGAGCCTCTGACAGCTCCTTAGTACTGTTAACTAGCAACGGAAGAAAACCGTGGCAGGGGGCAATGATGGACTAAGATTTCACCAAATAGGAAAGGCATAACTACAAGGGACATGTCCGACTTATTGTAAGTTATGTCTCTTGTGCTACTGTTTATGTTTTCTTTTTAGTTGCACTTAGGCTTTAACCACTTGCCAACAAAGTATAGAAAGTGCTGCGCTAGCCCTCAGAACAAGTGAAACAAAAATGAATGAAAAAAGCAGCTGACACACAAACAAACCAAGTCAACTCAATAATAGAAATAATAAAGTGCAGCACTAGGATCACCCAGCATGGACTAAAACATGGGTGAAAGATTATATATATCAATGACCACGGCTGCTGCTCCTCGTGAGGCAGATACATCCTACGGATCCGGTAAGGGTACCCAACCTCTTTCATTTTCATTTTCATGATTTGTGTGGCTTGTTACCTGTGGTCGCCTTCCATTTGAGTGTCAATTCACCTTCCAGGGTTTACAGCACCTCTCCTCTGAAAGACTTTCACTGATCTTATTTGTATGGACTTTGGTCCCTCGTCACTTCACAACACATTATAGACATTCAATCATACTTGACTGGTTGCTTTTTGCACTTTTGTCACTTGCATTTTTGCATTGCATTTTTTATTGATATATATAATCTTTAACCACTTGCCGACCTGGTACGTGATCTCCCCCAAGTGGTGGCCACCCCCTCGCCACCACTCCCCATGAATGAAAATCTTCCTCTGCTGCTGTAATGTAAACAGCGGCAGAGGAAGTGATGTCATCTCTCCTCGAGCCGTTCTTTTCGTTTCGGCGCCGAGGAGAGAAGACATCAATGTGAGTTGCACCAACACTACACTTACAGTAGAACACACAGGCACACTTTTCACCCCCCATCACCCCTCGATCACCCCCCTGTACCCCCTGTCACAGTGACACCAATAGCAGTATTTTTGTTTGCATTGGTGTCAGTTTGTGACAGTTATAAGTGGTAGGGCAGTTAGGGTTAGCCCCCGTTTAGGTCTAGGGAACCCCCCTTTAGGTCTAGGGTACCCCTCTAACCCCCCCAATAAAGTTTTAACCCCTTGATCACTCCCCGTCGCCAGAGTCACTAAGCGATTGTTTTTCTGATCGCTGTATTAGTGTCACAGGTGACGCTAGTTAGGGAGGTAAGTATATAGGTTCGCCGTCAGCATTTTATAGCGACAGGGACCCCCATATACTACCTAATAAAGGTTTTAACCCCCTGATTGCCCCCTAGTTAACCCTTTCACCAGTGATCACCGTATAACTGTTACGGGTGACGCTGGTTAGTTAGTTTGTTTATTATAGTTTCAGGGCAACCGCCGTTTATTACCTTATAAAGGTTTAACCCTCTAATCGACCGGCGGTGATATAAGTTAAGTTTTAGGGTCAGATAGAGTCTGCGTCACCCCAGGCAGCGTCAGGTTAGTGCCAGTACCGCTAACACCCACGTACGCAGCATACACCTCCCTTAGTGGTATAGTATCTGAACGGATCAATATCTGATCCGATCAGATCTATACTAGCGTCCCCAGCAGTTTAGGGTTCCCAAAAATGCAGTGTTAGCGGGATCAGCCCAGATACCTGCTAGCACCTGCGTTTTGCTCCTCGGCCCTGCCCAGCCCAGCCCAGCCCAACCAAGTGCAGTATCGATCGATCACTGTCACTTACAAAACACTAAACACACATAACTGCAGCGTTTGCAGAGTCAGGCCTGATCCCTGCAATCGCTAACAGTTTTTGTTGGTAGCGTTTTGATACAGTCGCTAACAGTCAGGAGTTTTTTTGCCTGTGAGTCTCACTATTGTACCACTAAATTTAGAGCCCAAAATGGCAAATCGAAGGTACACTAGTGAAGAGGCCTACACGTTTCTGAGCATGACAGATAGTGAAGAGGAAGTCACTCATCTGCCAGATTCAGGCTCAGAATACGATCCTGTAGACAACAGCGGCTCCATGACAGATAGCTCTGACGACGGAGTTGTGGTCCCTGCCAAGGTCAGGCGTACCAGACCCCGAACTTCTTCTTCTGTCCTTGATGTGCAAGAACTGCAGGTCCCTCATATGGAGCAGAGAAGTACTAGCGCCGCTATTCCTTCTGGTGAACTGGCAAGCACCAGCGGCCTAGTACACCCTGGTCGTATGTCCAGCACTGCAGTAACACTTGGTGACATGGTGAGTCCCATAAGTGCAGTTCAAGCTGGTGAGGTGGTAAGCACAAGTATTGTCCCACTGCCACCAAGAAGATGAACACAGGCCCGTCGTGCCCATAGTGTCCTTCCTGCTGCATTCACCAATCCGAATTGGGAACCCACCACTTCTGCAGCACCCGTACTTCCCCCCATTCACTGGCCAACCCAGAATTCAGGTGGAAACAGTTGATTTTACGTCACTGGATTTTTATTCGCTGTTTTTCACCGAAGATCTCTTTAGATCTATTGTGGACCAAAGCAATTTGTACGCTGGTCAACACATCGCCACTATTCCCCAGTCCTTCCTTGCCAGAGATTGGAAACCAATTACGGTTTCCGAATTTAAGATCTTTCTGGGCCTTTCCCTCCTCATGGGCATAACCAAAAAGAGTGAGTTGCGGTCATATTGGTCCACTGACCCAATTCACCATATGCCCGTGTTCTCTGCTTCCATGGCCAGGGCACGATACGAGCAGATTTTGCGGTTCATGCACTTCAACAACAATGAACTCTGTCGTCCTCGTGCAGACCCTGGATACGATCGGCTCTACAAAATTTGGCCCCTCGTAAACCACTTCAACCAACGTTTTGCAGACTTGTTTACTCCCCATCAAGTTGTCTGTGTTGATGAGTCCCTGATTGAGTTTTCTGGCTGCTTGTCATTCAAACAGTACCTTCCCAGCAAGCGTGCCAGATACGGGGTCAAGATGTATAAGCTCTGTGACAGGGCCACAGGCTATACATATAGTTTTATGGTTTACGAGGGCAAAGATAGTCACGTAGAGCTGACAAACTGCCCTGACTACATAGGAAGAGCTGGCAAGATTGTGTATGACTTGGTGTCACCCTTATTTGGAAAGGGGTACCACTTGTATATGGACAATTATTACACGAGCGTGCCACTTTTTAGTCACCTTTTTGATCGTCAGATTGAAGCATGTGGCACCGTGCAACCTAATCGCCGGGGCTTTCCCCAGCGGCTTGTGGATTCCCATCTTAGGCTGGGGGAGAGAGCCTGCTTGCAGTGTAATAATTTGCTCGCTATGAAGTGGAGGGATAATAAGAATGTTTTCGTTCTTACCTCCCTTCATGCAGACACGACGGTCTAAATTACTACGACGACTGGTGTTGTGGAGAAACCCCTCTGTGTCCACGAATATAACCTTAACATGGGAGGGGTGGACCTCAACGACCAGTTGTTGGCGCCGTACCTAGTTGCCCGTAAGGCCAGACGCTGGTACAAAAAAGTGTCTGTTTATTTATTTCAATTGGCTTTGCTGAACGCTTATGTGTTATACAGAGCTTCAGGACGGACTGGATCCTTCCTTAAATTCCAGGAGGAGATCGTCAGAGCCCTTCTGTTTCCAGGTGGTGCTCCACCTGACCTTTCCCAACCAAATGCAGTAAGCCGGCTGCATGAGAGGCATTTTCGTTATGTCCTCCCGAGTACCCCTACCCAACAAGCCCCCCCAAAAAGATGTCGTGTCTGCAGCAAGCGCGGATATAGGTGTGACACCCAGTATTATTGTCCCTCCTGTCCTGACAATCCTGGTCTTTGCATTGGTGAATGTTTTGAATGCTACCATACACTAGTTGAGTATTACATTAGGGTACAGCACTGCACAGACTAGGACACACTTTCACAGGGTCTCCCAAGATGCCATCACATTTTGAGAGACCCAAACCTGGTACCAGTTACAAAAGTTAACCACTTGAGCCCCGGACCATTATGTTGCCTAAGGACCAGAGGTCTTTTTCCAATTTGGCACTGCGTCACTTTAACTGCTAATTGCGTGGTCATGCAATGCTGTACCCAAACGAAATTTGCGTCCTTTTCTTCCCACAAATAGAGCTTTCTTTTGATGGTATTTGATCACCTCTGCGGTTTTTATTTTTTGCGCTATAAACGGAAAAAGACCGAAAATTTTGAAAAAAAAATGATATTTTCTACTTTTTGTTGTAAAAAAAATCCAATAAACTCAATTTTAGTCATACATTTAGGCCAAAATGTATTCGGCCACATGTCTTTGGTAAAAAAATGTCAATAAGCGTATATTTATTGGTTTGCGCAAAAGTTATAGCGTCTACAAACTAGGGTACAGTTTCTGGAATTTACACAGCTTTTATTTTATGACTGCCTATGTCATTTCTTGACGTGCTAAAATGGCAGGACAGTACAAAACCCCCCCAAATGACCCCATTTTGGAAAGTAGACACCCCAAGGAAATTGCTGAGAGGCATGTTGAACCCATTGAATATTTATTTTTTTTGTCCCAAGTGATTGAATAATGACAAAAAAAAAATTTACAAAAAGTTGTCACTAAATGATATATTGCTCACACAGGCCATGGGCATATGTGGAATTGCACCCCAAAATACATTCTGCTGATTCTCCTGAGTACGGGGATACCATATGTGAGGTCTGCAAAATACTCGCTATACCTCTCAGCAAATAGCTTTGGGTGTCTACTTTCCAAAATGGGGTCATTTGGGGGGGTTTTGTGCCACCTGGGCATTCCATGGCCTCCGAAACTGTGATAGGCAGTGAAGAGTGAAATCAAAAATTCACGCCCTTAGAAAGCCTGAAGGCGGTGCTTGGTTTTCGGGGTCCCGTACGCGGCTAGGCTCCCAAAAAGTCTCACACATGTGGTATCCCCGTACTCAGGAGAAGCAGCAGAATGTATTTTGTGGTGTAATTTCACATAGTCCCATGCCATGTTTGAGCAATATATCATTTAGTGACAACTTTGTGCAAAAAAAAAAAAAATTTGTCTCTTTCCCGCAACTTGTGTCGCAATATAAAATATTCCATGGACTCGACATGACTCTTGGCAAATAGCTTGGGGTGTCTACTTTCCAAAATGGGGTCATTTTGGGGGGGTTTGAACTGTCCTGGCATTTTATGCACAACATTTAGAAGCTTATGTCACACATCACCCACTCTTCTAACCACTTGAAGACAAAGCCCTTTCTGACACTTTTTGTTTACATGAAAAAGTTATTTTTTTTGCAAGAAAATTACTTTGAACCCCCAAACATTATATATTTTTTTAAAGCAAATGCCCTACAGAATAAAATGGTGGGTGTTTCATTTTTTCACACAGTATTTGCGCAGCGATTTTTCAAATGCATTTTTTGGGGAAAAAACACACTTTTTTTAATTTTAATGCACTAAAACACACTATATTGCCCAAATGTTTGATGAAATAAAAAAGATGATCTTAGGCCGAGTACATGGATACCAAACATGACATGCTTTACAATTGCGCACAAACGTGCAGTGGCAACAAAATAAATACATTTTTAAAAGCCTTTAAAAGCCTTTACAGGTTACCACTTTAGATTTACAGAGGAGGTCTACTGCTAAAATTACTGCCCTCGATCTGACCTTCGCGGTGATACCTCACATGCATTGTGCAATGGCTGTTTACATTTGACGACAGACCGCCGCTTGCGTTCGCCTTAGCGCGAGAGCAGGGGGCGACAGGGGTGCTTTTTTTTTTTTTTTCTTTATTATTTTTTTGCTTTTTTATCTTATTTTTAAACTGTTCCTTTCATTTTTTTTTTTTTTTTTTAATAATTTTTATTGTTATCTCGGGGAATGTAAATATCCCCTATGACAGCAATAGGTAGTGACAGGTACTCTTTTTTGAAAAAATTGGGGTCTATTAGACCCTAGATCTCTCCTCTGCCCTCAAAGCATCTGACCACACCAAGATCGGTGTGATAAAATGCTTCCCCAATTTCCCAATGGCACTATTTACATCCGGCAAAATCTAAGTCATAAAATGCTCATAGCTTCCGGTTTCTTAGGCCATAGAGATGTTTGGAGCCACTCTGGTCTCTGATCAGCTCTGTGGTCAGCTGGCTGAATCACCGGCTGCATTCTCAGGTTCCCTGTTGAGACAGGAGAGCCAGAGAAAAACACGGAAGACGGTGGGGGGGGGGCATTCCCTCCCACGGCTTGTAAAAGCAGTCTAGAGGCTAATTAGCCACTAGGATTGCTTTTACATGAAAGCCGACCGCTGGCTGAAAAGAATGATACCAAGATGATACCTAAACCTGCATTCTGGTATAACCACTCAAAGTCGTGAATGGTGTACCTGAAGACAAAAAAATGGTTAACAATAAAGCACAGTAAACGGTAAAGTATAAAAAATTGCATACCTGAAAAACAAACTTGATAAAACATAATAACAATAAAACATTTCAGAATAGAATACAGTAAAAAAGAGCAAAACAATAGAGAGAATAGAGAGAGAGAGAACAATAAAACGACAACAATTTTTTTTTATTTTATATATATTTTTTTTTTTTTTTTACACTTTTTTTGTAACTAACTTTTATAACTGTAACCGGTTCCAGGTTCGGGTCTCTCAAAATGCGATGGCATCTTGGGAGACCCTGTGAAAGTGTGCCTAGTCTGTGCAATGCTGTACCCTACGCTAATACTCAACTAGTGAATGGTAGCGTTCAAAACATTCACCAATGCAAAGACCAGGATTGTCAGGACAGGAGGGACAATAATAGCGGGTGTCACGCCTATATCCGCACTTGCTGCAGACACAACATCTTTTTTGGGGGGTTTTGTTGGGTAGGGGTACTCGGGAGGACATAATGAAAATGCCTCTCATGCAGCCAACTGCATTTGGTTGGGGATTTGAATGGGGGAAGTACGGGCGCTGCATAAGTGGTGGATTCCCAATTAGGATTGGCGAATGCAGCAGGAAGGGCATTATGGGCACGACGGGCCTGTGTTTGTTTTTTTGGTGGCAGCGGGACACTACTTGTGCTTGCCACCTCACCAGCTTGAACTGCACTTATGGGACTCGCCATGTCACCAAGTGTTACTGCAGTGCAGGTTTGACTACGACCGGGGTGTACTAGGCCACTGGTGCTTGCCAGTTCAATAAAAAGCTACCAAAAAAACTGTTAGCGATCGCAGGGATCAGGCCTGACTCTGCGAACGCTGCAGTTATGCGTTTAGTTTTTTGTAAGTGAGAGTGATCGATCGATACTGCACTTGGGTGGGCTGGGCTGGGCCAGGCGGAGGGGCAAAACGCAGGTGCTAGCAGGTATCTGGGCTGATCCCGCTAACACTGCGTTTTTGGGAACCCTAAACTGCTGGGGACGCTAGTATAGATCTGATTGGATCAGATATTGATCCGTTCAGATACTATACTACTAAGGGAGGTGTACGGTGCGTGCGTGGGTGTTAGTGGTACTGGCGCTAACCTGACGCTGCTTGGGCCTGGTGCTTGCCAGTTCACCAAAATGCTACCAAAAAACTGTTAGCGATCGCAGGGATCAGGCCTGACTCTGCGAACGCTGCAGTTATGCATTTAGTGTTTTGTAAGTGACAGTGATCGATCGATACTGCACTTGGGTGGGCTGGGCCAGGCGGAGGGGCAAAACGCAGGTGCTAGCAGGTATCTGGGCTGATCCCGCTAACACTGCGTTTTTGGGAACCCTAAACTGCTGGAGACGCTAGTATAGATCTGATCGGATCAGATATTGATCCGTTCAGATACTATACCACTAAGGGAGGTGTACGGTGCGTGCGTGGGTGTTAGCGGTACTGGCGCTAACCTGCGCTGCCTGGGGCTGGTGCTTGCCAGTTCACCAAAATGCTACCAAAAAAACTGTTAGCGATCGCAGTAATCAGGCCTGACTCTGCGAACGCTGCAGTTATGCGTTTAGTGTTTTGTAAGTGTCAGTGATCGATCGATACTGCACTTGGGTGGGCTGGGCTGGGCCGGGCAGAGGGGCAAAACGCAGGTGCTAGCAGGAATCTGGGCTGATCCCACTAACACTGCGTTTTTGGGAACCCTAAACTGCTGGGGACGCTAGTATAGATCTGATCGGATCAGATATTGATCCGTTCAGATACTATACCACTAAGGGAGGCGTATGCTGCGTGCGTGGGTGTTAGCGGTACTGGCGCTAATCAGACGCTGCCTGGGGCGACGCATATCACCGCCGGGCGATCAGGGGGCTAAACCTTTATTCGGTAATAAACGGCGGGTGCCCTGACACTATAAAAAATAAACGAACTAACCAGCATTACCCGTAACAGTTATACGGTGATCAGTGGTGAAAGGGTTAACTAGGGGGCAATCAAGGGGTTAAAACATTTATTAGATAGTATATGGGGGTCCCTGACGCTATAAAACGCTGACGGCGAACCTAAATATTTACCTCCCTAACTAGTGTCACCAGTGACACTAATACAGAGATCAGAAAAATGATCACTTAGCGACACTGGTGACGGGGGGTGATCAAGGGGTTAAAACTTTATTAGGGGGGGTTAGGGGGGTACCCTAGACCTACAGGGGGCTAACCCTAAGGCTCGGTTCACACTACCGCGACTTGGGATCCGACTTGTAAGCCCTCAAGTCGCCCCAAGTCGCCCCAGAAAGAGATTCACATTACAGTGCATGGGAGCGTCTTAATAGACACTACTCAAGTCGCTCCGACTTCAGAGCGTACTCCCTGTACTACTTGGATCCGACTTTGATCCGACTTCAGCCTATTGACTATCATTGAAGTCGGATCGCCGTCTCGCATGATCCGACTTCGGCATGCGACTTGTGCTCAAATGATCTTGAGGGGAACTCCGCGCCAAATTTTAAATAAAAATCCGGCATGGGTTCCCCCTCCGGGGGCATACCAGGCCCTTGGGTCTGGTATGGACCTTGAGGAGATCCCCCTACGCCGAAAAAACGGCGTGGGGGGTCCCCCCCAATCCATACCAGACCCTTATCCGAGCACGCAGCCCGGCCGGACAGGAATGGGGGTGGGGACGAGCGAGCGCCCCCCCCCTCCTGAACCGTACCAGGCCGCATGCCCTCAACATGGGGGGTTTGGTGCCTTGGGGGAGGGGGGCGCGCTGCGGCCCCCCCACCCCAAAGCACCTTGTCCCCATGTTGATGAGGACAAGGGCCTCTTCCCGACAACCCTGGCCGTTGGTTGTCAGGGTCTGCGGGCGGGGGGCTTATCGGAATCTGGGAGCCCCCTTTAATAAGGGGGCCCCCAGATCCCGGCCCCCCACCCTATGTGAATAGGTATGGGGTACATGGTACCCCTACCCATTCACCTAGGGAAAAAAGCGTCAATAAAAAACACAGTACACAGGTATTTAAAATAATTTATTAGGCAGCTCCGGGATCTTCTTCCGACTCCGGGGGTCTCTCCGGCGTCTTCTCCCGGTGTCCGCATCTTCTGCCGGCTCCACCACTATCTTCTGGCGCTCTTTTGCCAGCGGTGGTCCGGACCTCTGGATCATCTTCTTCCCTCTTCTCTTCCAGAGATGTTGACACGACGCTCTCCCCAGCCAGAATGGTTTCTGTGCGCTCTGCAAGGGACTTATATAGGCTGTGACCCCGCCCCCTTATGCCGTCACAGTCCCTGGGCATGCTGGGTCTGTGACGTTTTAGGAGGCGTGGTCACCGGGTGATGACCACGCCCCCTTATGACGGCACAGCCCCAGCATGCCCTGGGACAGTGACCTCATAAGGGGGCGGGGTCACCGCCTCTATAAGTCCGTTGCGGAGCGTTCAGAGACCATTCCAGCTGGAGAGAGCGTCGTGTCAACATCTTTGGAAGAAAAGAAGAAGGCAGAAGTCCGGACCACCGCTAGCAATTGAGCTGCAGAAGATAGCGGAGGAGCCGGCAGAAGATGCGGACACCGGGAGGAGACGGCGGAGAGACCCCCGAAGTCGGAAGAGGACCCCCGAAGTCGGAAGAAGATCCCGGAGCTGCCTAATAAATTATTTTAAAAAACCTGTGTACTGTTTGTTTTATTGACGCTTTTTTCCCCTAGGTGAATGGGTAGGGGTACCATGTACCCCATACTCATTCACATAGGGTGGGGGGCCGGGATCTGGGGGCCCCCTTATTAAAGGGGGCTCCCAGATTCCGATAAGCCCCCCGCCCGCAGACCCTGACAACCAACGGCCAGGGTTGTCGGGAAGAGGCCCTTGTCCTCATCAACATGGGGACAAGGTGCTTTGGGGTGGGGGGGGGCCGCAGCGCGCCCCCCTCCCCCAAGGCACCAACCCCCCCATGTTGAGGGCATGCGGCCTGGTACGGCTCAGGAGGGGGGGGGGCGCTCGCTCGTCCCCACCCCCATTCCTGTCCGGCCGGGCTGCGTGCTCGGATAAGGGTCTGGTATGGATTGGGGGGACCCCCCACGCCGTCCTTTCGGCGTAGGGGGGTTCCCCTCAAGATCCATACCGGACCCAAGGGCCTGGTATGCCCCTGGGGGGGGGAACCCATGCCGGATTTTTATTTAAAATTTGGCGCGGAGTTCCCCCTAAAGATTCATACCAAACACAGTGGCGGGGATCCAAGTCGGATCCCCGTTCATTGAAAGTCGGATCCACAAGTCGTGTTGAAGTCGGGTTAAAGTCGCGTTGCAAAGTCGCGTTGAAGTCGTGTTGCCCCTGTGTGAATCGAGCCTAACTGTCCTAACACTGTAACTGTCACAAACTGACACCAATGCAGTAATCAGAAAAAAAAAAAAAAAACTGCTTGGTGTCAGTTTGTGACAGGGGGGGTGATTGGGGGGTGATCGGGGGGCGATCGGGGGGGGCGATCGGGGTGTTTTGTGTGCCTGGCATGTTCTACTGTGTGTGTAGTGTTTGTGCACTCACATTTCAGTCTTCTCTCTTCGGCGCCGGAACGGAAAATACAGAGCCGAGGAGAGATGATATCACTTCCTTTGCTGCTGTTTAGCATACAGCAGCAAAGGAATGTTCCCATTGGCCGGCGGCGATCGAGAGGGGGGGGCCATGAACGGATGGCCTCCCCCTCACCTCCGATCACCGGGGAACAAAACAGGACCGCCTCGGGCACCAGGGTCCGATCGGACCCCCCACGCGCGGGAGTCAAATCACGTATATGTACGTGATTTTGCCTGCCCATGCCGCCTTGCCGACGTACATCGGCGTGAGGCAGTCCTTAAGTGGTTAAAGTTACAAAAAAAGTGTAAAAAAAAAAAGTAAAAAAATAAAAAAACACAAAAAATATATAAAATAAAAAAACCAAAAATAGTTGCTGTTTTATTGTTCTCTCTCTATTCTCTCTCTGTTGTTCTGCTCTTTTTTACTGTATTCTATTCTGCAATGTTTTATTGTTATTATGTTTTTATCATGTTTGCTTTATAGGTATGCAATTTTTTTATACTTTATTGTTTACTGTGTTTTATTGATAACCATTTTTTTGTTTTTAGGTATGCCATTCAGCTGCAGAGCAGATTTATTTATCTTGACAGCAACAGCGTTTGCTGCCACGATACATAAAGCCGTGACTCCAGCGCTGTCGGAGGTGATTTCACCACCACAGTTACATACTTCAGCATATATGCCGAAGCGTGGGGGCAGCAGTGGGTGGAGGAGCGATTAGCTCCTACCTTTTGCGGGAGGATGCCCCCATGCTTCGGCATATATATATTTTAGGCACAGGTTGCGTTAAATGTTTTATTTTTTACTATGTATTTTTTGTATTTGCTTTGCAGGTATGGTGAGTCTTATGCCCCGTACACACAGTCGGACATTGATCGGACATTTCGACAACAAAATCCTAGGATTTTTTCCGACGGATGTTGGCTCAAACTTGTCTTGCATACACACGGTCACACAAAGTTGTCGGAAAATCCGATCGTTTAAAACGCGGTGACGTAAAACACGTATGTCGGGACTCTAAACGGGGCAGTAGCCAATAGCTTTCATCTCTTTATTTATTCTGAGCATGCGTGGTACTTTGTGCGTCGGATTTGTGTACACACAATCAGAAATTCCGACAACGGATTTTGTTGTCGGAAAATTTTATAGCCTGCTCTCAAACTTTGTGTGTCGGAAAATCCGATGGAAAATCTGTGATGGAGCCTACACACGGTCGGAATTTCCGACAACAAGGTCCTATCACATATTTTCCATCGGAAAATCCGACCGTGTGTACGGGGCATTACTCTTATACTGTAATGTTACTTTGTTTTATTGTTAACCATCATTTGCTTAGCAGGTATGCCATTCAGTTGCAGCGCGGATTTATTTATCTTGACAGAAACAGAGTTTGCTCCCACGATACATAAAGCCGTGACTCCAGCGCTGTCGGAGGTGATTTCACCACCACAGTTACATACTTCAGCATATATGCCGAATCGTGGGGGCAGCAGTGAGTGGAGGAGCTATTTGCTCCTACCTTTTGCGGGAGGATGCCCCCATGCTTCGGCATATATATATTTTAGGCACAGGTTGCGTTAAATGTTTTATTTTTTACTATGTATTTTTTGTATTTGCTTTGCAGGTATGGTAAGTCTTACTGTTATACTGTAATGTTACTTTGTTTTATTGTTAACCATCATTTGCTTAGTAGGTACGCCATTCAGTTGCAGCGCGGATTTATTTATCTTGACAGAAACAGCGTTTGCTCCCACGATACATAAAGCCGTGACTCCCGTGCTGTTGTAGGTAATTTCACCACCACAGTTACATACTTCAGCATATATGCCGAAGCGTGGAGGCAGCAGTGGGTGGAGGAGCGATTTGCTCCTACCTTTTGCGGGAGGATGCCCCCATGCTTCGGCATATATAAACGGTGCATGTATACCCATCATTAGAAGTGGGTGGATGAAGGGAGGTATTCTAATGGTGGGCATACCCACCGATCAATATTTTTTTTTCGTTCAGCCCACAGGCTGCATGAAAAAAAGTTTACAATATATGCCCAACAAGGACCAGCAACGTACTGGTATGTTGCTGCACTTTGAGTGGTTATACCAGAATGATGCCTGCAGGTTTAGGTATCATCTTGGTATCATTCTTTTCAGCCAGCGGTCGGCTTTCATGTAAAAGCAATCCTAGTAGCTAATTAGCCTTTTACAAGCAGTGGGAGGGAATGCCTCCCCCACCGTCTTCCATGTTTTTCTCTGGCTCTCCTGTCCCAACAGGGAACCTGAGAATGCAGCTGGTGATTCAGCCAGCTGACCATAGAGCTGATCAGAGACCAGAATGGCTCCTGTCCCCCCCTGCTCTCGCGCAAAGGTGAACGCAAGCGTCGGTCTGGCGTCAAATGTAAACAGCAATTGCACCATGCATGTGAGGTATCACCGCAAAGGTCAGATCTAGGGCAGAAATTTTAGCAGTAGACCTCCTCTGTAAATCTAAAGTGGTAACCTGTAAAGGTTTTTAAAGGCTTTTAAAAATGTATATAGTTTGTCGCCACTGCACGTTTGTGTGCAATTTTAAAGCATGTCATGTTTGGTATCCATGTACTCGGCCTAAGATTATCTTTTTTATTTCATCAAACATTTGGGCAATATAGTGTGTTTTAGTGCATTAAAATTGTAAAAAGTGTGTTTTTTCCCCCAAAAAATGCATTTGAAAAATCGCTGCGCAAATACAGTGTGGAAAAAAAATGAAACACCCACCATTTTAATCTGTAGGGCATTTGCTTTAAAAAAATATATAATGTTTGGAGGTTCAAAGTAATTTTCTTGCAAAAAAAATAATTTTTTCATGTAAACAAAAAGTGTCAGAAAGGGCTGTCTTCAAGTGGTTAGAAGAGTGGGTGATGTGTGACATAAGCTCCTAAATGTTGTGCATAAAATGCCAGGACAGTTCAAACCCCCCAAATGACCCCATTTTGGAAAGTAGACACCCCAAGCTATTTGCTGAGAGGCATTTCGAGTCCATGGAATATTTTATATTGTGACACAAGTTGCGGGAAAAAGACAAATTTTTTTTTTTTGCACAAAGTTGTCACTAAATGATATATTGATTGCTCAAACATGCCATGGGAATATGTGAAATTACACCCCAAAATACATTCTGTTGCTTCTCCTGAGCACGGGGATAGCACATGTGTGAGGCTTTTTGGGAGCCTAGCCGCGTATGGGACCCCGAAAACCAAGCACCGCCTTCAGGCTTTCTAAGGGCGTAAATTTTTGATTTCACTCTTCACTGCCTATCACAGTTTCGGAGGCCATGGATTGCCCAGGTGGCACAACCCCCCCCCAAATGACCCTATTTTGAACAATAGACACCCCAAGCTATTTGCTGAGAGGTATAGTGAGTATTTTGCAGACCTCACTTTTTGTCACAAAGTTTTGAAAATTGAAAAAAGAAAAAAAAATTTTTTTCTTGTCTTTCTTCATTTTCAAAAACAAATGAGAGCTGCAAAATACTCACCATGCTTACCAGAAAATAGCTTGAGGTGTCCACTTTCCAAAATGGGGTCATTTGGGGGGGTTGTGCTATCTTGGCATTTTATGGCCTTCGAAACTGTGATAGGTAGTGAGGAGTGAATCAAAAATTTACGCCCTTAGAAATCCTGAAGGCAGTGATTGGTTTTCGGGGCCCCGTATGCAGCTAGGCTCCCAAAAAGTCCCACACATGTGGTATCCCCGTACTCAGGAGAAGCAGCAGAATGTATTTTGGGGTGTAATTTCACATATGCCCATGGCATGTTTGAGCGATATATCATTTAGTGACAACTTTGTGCAAAAAAAAATAAAAAATTTGTCACTTTCCCGCAACTTGTGCCAAAATATAAAATATTCCATGGGCTCAACATGCTTCTCAGCAAATAGCTTGTGGGGTCATTTTGGGGGGGGGGGGGTTGTGCCATCTGGGCATTTTTTGGCCTTCAAAACTGTGATAGGTAGTGAGGAGTGAAATCAAAACTTTACACCCTTAGAAATCCTGAAGGCGGTGCTTGGTTTTCGGGGCCCCGTACGCAGCTAGGCTCCCAAAAAATCCCACACATATGGTATCCCCGTACTCAGGAGAATCAGCAGAATGTATTTTGGGGTGCAATTCCACATATGCCCATGGCCTGTGTGAGCAATATATCATTTAGTGACAACTTTTTGTAAATTTTTTTTTTGTCATTATTCAATCACTTGGGACAAAAAAGATATTCAATGGGCTCAACATGCCTCTCAGAAATTTCCTTGGGGTGTCTACTATCCAAAATGGGGTCATTTGGGGGAGGTTTTGTACTGCCCTGCCATTTTAGCACCTCAGGAAATGACATAGGCAGTCATAAACTAAAAGCTATGTAAATTCCAGAAAATGTACCCTAGTTTGTAGACTCTATAACTTTTGTGCAAGCCAATAAATATAAGCTTATTGATATTTTTTTTACCAAAGATATGTGGCCGAATACATTTTGGCCTAAATGTATGACTAAAATTGAGTTTATTGGATTTTTTTTATATCAAAAAGTAGAAAATATCATTTTTTTAAAAAAATTTCGTTCTTTTTCCGTTTATAGCGCAAAAAATAAAAACGGCAGAGGTGATCAAATACCATCAAAAGAAAGCTCTATTTGTGGGAAGAAAAGGACGCAAATTTTGTTTGGGTACAGCATTGCATGACCGCGCAATAAGCAGTTAAAATGACGCAGTGCCAAATTGTTAAAAGTGCTCTGGTCAGGAAGGGGGTAAATCCTTCCGGGGCTGAAGTGGTTAAATCATTAATAAAAAATAACAATATCTTTGCTTTAATAATAATATAAATCAAGAAAACCCAAGGAGAAAAAAGGTTTCTTTTTTTTTTCACTATGGCACATCCAATTATTAGAAGTGGTTTTGAGAACATACATAGCCTATAGCAGGTGTCGCTAAGGATACACACAGGCTGGATGCAGAAGCAGATCTAATGCATTTGACTCTGACCTGCATCTGGCTTGGCTGTCAAACACCATCCCAGCTGGGAATGGCACTGAGGGGAGAAAGATAAATTAGTCCTGCAGTGTCACTGCTGTTGGCAAATTCCTTGTCCTTACGTGTGTTCTACCATATTCCGCAATGACATTTGGCTCATTGCGCACTTTCAGTCTCAGTGTCTGAGATTCTGAAGATTAAAGTGAACCTATCATCAGATATACAGTACACAATTTTTTATGTTAAGTGCATAAATGCGAAGTAAAATCTAAGTGTAAATATTACATTATTTTTACCAGTAATTTACCTGGAAATGCCTTCATCTGCTTTAATACCCAGATAAATGTAGCCATCTTTGTTCAGACATCATTCAGGGTAAGCATTTACTTAGACTGTGATGATGTCTCAGAGACGATACACTCATATAAATACTGGTGCTTGTGCAGTTTCTGTATTCAAAAATGACGCAAATTGGTCCTTGCTATAGCCTCTCACCTTGTGACTTGCTACAAAATTACGATTTTGCAACCTGATTTCTGGAGGACAGGAGACTGAGAAAGTTCCTCCTCCTGCCTGTAGAAGAATGATGATATCATCTCATTAATAAAAGTCAACTGACTGCAGCTCAAGGATTGCATTTAATGGTAAAATGTACAGCTTTTCTTAAAACTGTCACTGTATTTTGTCACGGATTATTTGATGCAGACTTGTAAAGGTACTGAAAGATCCTTATTAAAGAATTGGTGTCCCTCTTTAAATAATTTGTGTATCATGTCTAATAGTAAAATATGAAGCTAGTATGTAATTGGTAGGGAGCATAGTTTCTGTGTGAACTAAACACAGCAAAGTATTGCATTGTCATTTCCAGATGTTGGCTTTCTGTAAAAACCTTGGTACTGTAATATAATGTTCAACTTGGCCATGCAAAACAAAGTTTATACAATAAATCATCAATGTCAAACACATATTCTGTAATGGCACTAAACAATAAAGATAAGCTTTTGTTGGCAGGTCACCTGCTTACAAATTACAACCTGTAATCTCTCTAAACGAAATAGTAACATTTTTCTATGCACACACAGCTACAATGTCAGGCGCCTTTGTTACTTGCTGTTAGGGATGAGCCTGATGTTCGAGTCGAACATCGGGCTCATCCCTAACATCGGGTGTTCGCCAGTTCGCCGAATTTAGACCATTATGCGGTGTTAGCTGCAAATTAGCTGTGGAACGTCCCATAATGCATTGCAAGATCACAATGCATTGGCGTCTTATGATTGGCCAAAGCATGCACCTGACCTGCATGCTTTGGTCAAACACATCGTGCTCTTCTGAGAGAGCCATAATTGGCCAAAGGCAGGGTGCCTTTGGCCAATCATGGCTCAGGGGGCTAAGTCCACGCCCCACACTATATAAGGCTAATGCTTACACGGCGGTCGTATAGAGTAATGAATGAAGAGCTATTAGTCAGCTTAGTTATTGGCATGCAGGCAGTGTATTTGAATATATATATATATATATATATATATATATATATATATATATATATATATATAGTGACAGTAGGAGATGCTGTAAAATTGATAGTTTGGGGGACACAGGGTGTGCACATTTGCTTGGTGCAAGACTGCAGAGCATAAATGTGGACTGGAAAAAACTGCTTTCGCAGCTTTCTCCAGGTTTTGGTATTTCATCATGGGGCTCTGTAGTTTGGAGATTCCATAGTGTCTTGGGTGGGACGGGATCTCCAACCCTGTGTCCAGACTTTGTAGATTACCAGCAGGGTGTGTGCTCAGGTGAGCACAGCACTTATAATGAGGGTATGGGAAGACCTCGATGCTCCCAGTTGGAGACTGCTCCACACCCAGAGAGACAGGAGGTCTCCATGAGTCAGGGGGGCTGCAGGAGGCAGCCAGAACATGTGACTGCAAGAGGCAGTGCAACGGCCTCAGGACTAAGGCCAGAGTGGAGCTGTGGGCGTTAAGGTGAAGCCATCCTCATTGAGGAATCCTGTCGTCTGTGTGACCAGGATAAAGGGCAGAGGTACTGCTAAAGAAAGCCAGGTAGGCTAGCATTTTCTGTTGTGTTTATTTGCTGGAGAAGAACCCCCGTGTGGGAAACCTTTATGTTATGGACTTTTATTTTCCTTTCCTTTTTTAATAAAAATGGGCTACCATGCCCTTAAATATAGTTCCTGATTGGCTTGAATCACTGACAAACACATCTGCCATGAGAGCTAATGGTTCCCGATATTACAATATATATATATATATATATATATATATATATATATATATATATATATATATATATATATATATATATATATATTGTAGCGGGGTGCCTGTGAAACAGGTTAAAATTTCAAGAAAACTGATTGATGGGATATATGTTCCTCTATGGATTCTTAGATTTGCAATCTGAGATAATACCATCAAAGACTTCAGGGTAAAGAAGGATAGTTCTTTACCCTGAATTGGTAAAGTCCATTCCAGGGCTGGTTTTATTGGGAGTCTGATAGAGATCTGGGTGGGACAGACTCCCAATTCCATTGACCGCAGTTTAATGTTTTCTTTTCAGGTCTTGATTAAGGCAGCTGATCCTAGCTTTAAGGGAGAGACTGACTGATAAGGTTCTACGTGTGGACAATGTTGCAGATTTACGCAAGCAAGTGCAGGCTGCACTACAGAAAATGACAGCCGAGGATGACGTGGAGGCTTTCCTCACAGTTTTTGAGAGGGTGGCAGAGCGTGAAGGGCTACCCCAGGACTATTGCGCTGAGGTCCTTGTCCCCTTTTTGACCGGGGACCCACAGAAAGCCTATTCTGATCTGAATGCTGGTGAGTACCAGCAATATAAAACTCTGAAAAATTAGATTCTGGCCCACCTTGGCGTAACAATGGCTGTGAGAGCTTAGCGCGTCCATTCTTGGCAATTTAAGGTGGACCAACCTGCAAGATCCCAGATGTATGACCTCATTCACCTCATATGATTGTGGTTACAGCCAGAGGTTGCCACCTCAGCCCAAATCATGGAGAGAGTCGTAGTGGACTGCTTGGTGAGAGCCCTTCCAACCCCTATACAGCAGTTTGCCGGGAGAGCATCCTAAAGATGCCAATGAGTTGGTGGCCCTCGTGGAGCGGTACTTGTGTACTGCGGATTTTCTTAAGGGGGTAGTACCCAAAGAATCCTTCTCCAAGAAACAGAAGTTCACCAACCTGGGAAAAGGCGATCCTGTCCTAAAGTGGGGAGAAAAGGTGGTAAATGCGATTGAGGTTCCTGAGGCGCAATGTGTGAAGAGGCTCAATCATCAAAGGGAGACCCTCAAGGACTGGTGTCCTATAGTGTTCTGGCATTGCCAAGATCCAGGGAACCTGGCCGCCAGTTGTCCGCTAAATCAGGAATGTATGGATTGCAGTATGACCCAGCAAAGCTCTTTTGTTGCTACACCAGGAGGCACCCCACAACAGCCAGTCACTTCTGTTTTATCTTTAATTTTATCATTTGCACTCAGAAAAATAAAAAAGTAAAAATATATAATTACTATTAAAAAAAAATCATTCAGTTTATGTTACTGGAAGGTTAAAGTGGACCTCAACTAAAAAAGTTAAGATTTGCTATGTTATAAGGAACATTTTGAAATATCAATTGTACCTAATCAGTACCCTAAAAATGATCCTTTGTCTTCAATTCCTCCTCAAAAATAGCAGTGTACCTTCTGTGCCTACAGTTTTATAGCTTAAATATAGACTTAGTGATGCTCACTATTCTCTTGAAACATAGACATTTCTCTTGAAACATAGAACATAAATTTAATTTAATAAAAATGTCTTCTCCTTCCACACTTCTTCCTCCAGCTTCTCCTTTCCCATTTTTTCCCGCAGTCTTCTCTATCTTTCTCTGATCCACCTCCTCTCTTCTCCTTCCCCTGATTAGTCCTCCGGTCTTCCTCTTCTTCTGTGCCGCTCCCGCTGAAGATTTCAAAAACAAACCTCCTCCAATGATGAGATGGGACAGATGACATCATTCAGAGACCCCGCCCCTTGTGACTTCCCCAACCAGGAATGATTGATCCGTGATGTCACAAGGGGGCGGGTCTCCAGGTGATGCATTTAGGTGGCCACGCCCCATAGTTATATGACATGTGCGCCATGAAAGCGGACAGATCGGTGGGCCACAGAGTCAGAGGAGGGTCGTTTTGGATCTTCAGTGGGTCAGTGGCGGGAGCTGCGGCGGAAGAAGAAGACCGGAAGAAGCAGTGGAGGAAGAAGAAGCTGAAGGAAGACGGAGAAGACCAGGAGAAGAAGCGGGAAAGGAAGACCGGAGGAGGCACCGGAGGAAGAAGAAGACATATTTAATAAAGGTATTGTCAAAAACTGCTACTACACTACACCCATACTCATTCAGATTTTTATAAGCCCCCTGCCCTCAAACCCCCACAACCACAGCCTAGGGTTGTCAGGAAGAGGCTCTTGTCCCCATCAACATGGTGACAAGGTGCTTTGGGGGTGAACCCAAAGCACCCTCTCTATGTTGAGGGCATGTGGCCTGGTATGGTTCAGAAGGGGGACCGCTCGCTTGTCTCCCCTTTTCCTAAACTTCAGACTGCATGCTCGGATAAGGGTCTGGTATGGATTTTGGGGAGGGTCACGTCATTTTTTTTTATTTTGGCCTGGGGTTCCCCTTAAAGTCCATACCAGACCCGAAGGGCCTGGTATGTACAGGGGGGGACCCAACGCAGTTTTTTTCCTGGATTTTTGGAATTCCACACCATAATACTATTGAATAATTACATGCCTTTGAAGGGTTAATATTATGGAATAAACTGCATTGGCTAATTATGGTCCTGAGTACAAGTTTTCAGGAGGTAATACCATCAGTGGGATTCAAACCTATGGCTTGAACCTTCAAGGGTAGCAGGGCATACCACTACACTACAGAACGGAGCGCATTCATACCTCAAAAATACAATTACTAATGTTTGATTATCTCCATTTTATACAATAATGTTTTGCATTAATATTATGGTACGAACCGTGCTCATGTGGCATTGGCTATTGGGCATTTGCCTATTGTCAACATATGCTGCTGATTAAGATGTAAGCTTTGCGGTTTTTATTTTCACAGTATATAGCTGGTTGCCAAGCAAGGGGCCATAAAGCTGGCCGCCGCGTCCTCAACAACCGATGAGTCCTCAGCTGTCAGCGGGCTTCCCCGCTGACAGGTGAATGTAAAAAAACAAAAACTTTCCAGCCAAAAAAAAAGAAAATGGTGACATTATCGGATGGCCACACCCCATGGCTATGTAAGAGACACCACACAGCAGGGGACAACACAGAGGAGGAAGACAGCCACAGAAGAACAGCAATTTTTTTTTGTGGGTAACTGGCGGTGTAGAAGAACACAGCAGCGGGAGAAGATGGTGGCGACAGGAGAGACAGCTCAGGGAGAAGACAGCAGATGGAGAAGACAGCGGCAGGAGAAGATGGCGTGGGAGAGATAGCGGCAGGAGAAGATGGTGGTGGGAGAGACAGCGGCAGGAGAAGATGGCTCTGGGAAGAAGACATCTCTGAGCTATTTTACAATAAAGGATACCCATTCACATGGGGGGCAGGATCTGGGGGCCCCTTTGTTAAAGGGGGCTTCCAGATTCTGATAAGCCCCCACCTGCAGACCCTGACAACCACAGGCCAGGGTCGTTGAGAAGAGGCCCTTGTCCCAGCAGCATGGGGACAAGGTGCTTTGGGGGGACCCTAAAGCACCCTCCCCATGTTAAGTGCATGTGGCCTGGTGCAATTCAGGAGGGGGGAGGCTCACTCGCTCCCCCTATCCTGACCTCCAGGCTGCATGCTCGGATAAGGGGATATGGATTTTGGGGGGACCCATGCCAAATTATTTTGTAAAATTTAGGGGGAACCCCACACTATTTTTTTCCAAACAACAGTTTTAGAATATATTTTGCTTAATTTGGTGCTTAGAGAGAATTCACATTTAGTTGACATATTTCATGGATTATCTAGTCCACAAAATAATTGGTAGAGCCCTGAATTTCAGCTTTGGAGCAGGGTTTTTTTTTGGGGGGGGGCTTTTCTTCCCCCTCCTCCCATTACACTTTCTACTCAAGGACTTGAACAACCAAATACATTTGTATGCAACTAGATTTAATACTGATTTGAAGGGGTATGAATTGTTTGCACCTAAATAATATATGTATTTCGAGTCTGCGAAAGTCAAACAAAGCAAAAATCAATCAACCTTTTTTTTCAACATTAGTATAAACATTTGCTACATTAATGTACTTGGGCCAAACAAAAAAAGGCATGGAAATGATGCTCCAGCATTTGTCAATAGTTAGAAGGGCCCTGCTCAAAAGAGCTTACAGTCTACAAGGGTAGGACACTAACAATTTGTTACATTAACCACTTCTGGACCGACGCACCCAGATATCTGTCCTTACTTTGAAGTGAAATATCATTGTTATGGCGGCAGCAGCTAGCTGCCGTAACCCCGGTATCCTCTTCTTCAGTCGGTGGTCCGCTTTTTCGATAAGAGTGGTCTCTGCGGTGGATTTGCCGCAAGATCACTTTTATGATCTTGCGGCGATCTTGCACTTTTATGAGTGGGGCCCCCTCCTGCCGCGCTCTGGTGCCCTCCGCCGCTCACCGTTGGCAGCGGCGGAGGTGATCGGATCTTCATCCTTTCTGGGTATGGAGACGAGTGAGGGGAAAATGGCCCCCACCTATCTCCATAACATTGCAGGACAGAAGCGACGTCAAAACGTCACTTCCGCCCATAGCTCTTAAAGGGCCATTTTCTTTAAAAAAATTTAAATGGCAATTTTTTTATTGCATTTTAGTGTAAATATGAGATCTGAGGTCTTTTTGGCCCCAGATCTCATATTTAAGAGGTCCTGTCATGCTTTTTTTCTATTACAAGGGATGTTTACATGCCCTTGTAATAGGAATAAAAGTGACACATTTAAAAAAAAAAAAACCAGTGTAAAAATAAAAGGTAAAATAAATAAGAAAAAACAATTCAAACACGCCCCGTCCCGTCCCGCCGAGCTCGCATGCAGAAGCGAACGCATCTGTGAGTAGCACCCGCATATGAAAACCGTGTTCAAACCACACATGTGAGGTATCGCCGCGATTGGTAGAGTGAGAGCAATAATTCTAGCCCTAGACCTCCTCTGTAACTTAAAACATGCAACCTGTAAAATTTTTCAAACGTCGCCTATGGAGATTTTTAAGGGTAAAAGTTTGTCTCCATTCGACGAGCAGGCACAATTTTGAAGCGTGACATGTTGGGTATCAATATATTTGGCGTAACATTATCTTTCACAATATAAAAAAATTGGGCTAACTTTACTGTTGTCTTATTTTTTAATTAAAGAAAGTGTATTTTTTCCAAAAAAAGTGCATCTGTAAGACTGCTGCACAAATATGGTGTGACAGAAAGTATTGCAATGACCGCCATTTTATTCTCTAGAGGTGGACTCAAGTGGTCACACCTGTTCATTAGGAATACACACACTTTACAAATGAAAAAATGCCTTATTCATCATAAGCATACAACAATAAAATATGTGTGCAACATTACACCAGATGTATTCATCCATATCTGGACCAAAACACGCTGGTTCTAGATTTGGTGCAAACCCATACTTGCTTGATTTATAATGTGATTCATTGGGGTTCCATTATGTAAAACCCATCAAAAAATGTAATCACTGGTGAAAAATAAAGTTTAACACCACAACATATAAACCTGTACCCAGCTAGCAGGATTGGGAATCAAACCCTTAAACTCAGTGCTGTAAGGCAGAAGCTCTAGGCTGTGAGCCACCATGTTGCTCCATTTTTTTAGCTAGCATCTCTGTGGTGTGAAATTGTCATAATTCCCAGGGTTGCAAGAAGGTAATCAATGCAGATGTACTGTGGAAGGCCAGAGAGCCAGTAAACGACCTGTTTCTGGCATATGCCATATGTTTTGAAAACTGTCAGTATGCTGAGAGATAAACAGCTGACATTTTATGGGTTTTGGCTTTCTAAGAGGCTTCAATTAGTGGTGGTGGGGAAATGCTAAGGCTGATTATAGTCCTTGCCCATGGAAAACATATGACACAATTTGCAATGGTGGTGGAACCCTCCTATACATTGAGACTACATTTAGACAAGTCCCTGAGTCAGGAGTTTAACAACATAGGAAGAACAGACCTTCTCTACATGAAGTGGCATGTATGGGATGCAAACCCAGAAACTCAATGCTGGTAGACACAAATGCTATAGGGGTAAAAGTGTCACGCTAATTAATGGTGGTAATAAAAGACATAAAGGTACATTCAATAGCACAAAAAATTGCAGTCCATCTGGAAAAATCCAATAGGATAGAAAATAGGAGAACCATCACCGACACCAGACACAACTGACTCTTACCGCCAGTGTATAGGGCACAAATGCTAACCTCTAAGCTACTGAACTGCCACATGTTGAACCCTCCTACAAATAAATATACATAAATACTGCATTACTTTGGATATACAGTATAGGTGGTGGGATTACATTAGCCAGGAGTAACTCTTCTTGATTTATTCTGTAATATTTGGTGGTTCTTGGTGTGTGAGGGTAGAATAGTGATGTTACCCTCTGAATTTTGGGAATGCCATTTTTATTTCTGATGTTGGTACACATATCACATATTTTGGGCTCAAATTATGATTATTTTGAAATAATAAAAAACACACAAAATTGAGACTCATTTTAAATTTGCATCAGCAATGGTATTGTTTGTGGTTTGTGAAGACACCTGTGAGAGTTTGGGTAAAGATTTTTGTGAGATGGACAGTAACGAGTGAAAGTGACAGAGAAAAATATATTTTACCAAAACATCAACACATTCCACATTCTAGAGTTCTTAAAAACAAAATAGATGAAAAAGAAGCAACGTTGTTGCAAAGACAATTTCTTTGAGAGAAAGATACATTCCATCTCAATGTGAAAAGTATTTATTTGGGGAAGATACAATTGTGCCATTAGAATCAATGGCTGAAAGTCGTGGTCCTAACAAGAGTCATGGTTTGGGCGCTATTTGTTTTCAGGGAGCTATAGTAAATTTGTTTTTGAGAGTATTTTTTGCACCAGCGCTATATTGAATAACGTTTTAGTGCTAATTAGCGCGATTAGCCCAAATTAGCAATAATTTGCGGTAATTGGCGCTAATTAGCATGCAGCGCTATAATGAATGACCCCCAGAGTGTGCCTTTACCTTCTTTTCCAAACTTCACCTTGCCTATTCAAGAATAGACTTATTCATAGTAGATGCCCCATTTTCTTGTGTTTGGTGACTTAACTGGAATATACCTTTATTGTGTGTGGCCTTGTAATCATGTATTTTTTTTTCCATATATACTAATGACATTGTTGTATGTGACTTGCACTGTGCAAATAATCAAAAAAATGCAAAGACAATATATATAAAATATTTATTTTTCCATATTTGTTTTATATGTCTGTTAATCAACAATTGTATCCAACTCAATTTTCTTATCAATATTTAAAACCGAATGCTATATTTAACTGTTTTAGGGCTATTAATAAGGATTTTAACAACTAAATTACATTGGATAAGTTTGGCAAATCCACCACTTTACATTGTAATTCACATGAAAAATAAGGCAATTAAGAATATTCGAAGATGAGCTTTCTGTGGTTTTTATGTGGCAAATTGAAATGATTCTTGCTTTTGGCCAAATGAAAATCATTCTTTTCCCCACTAATAAATCCTAATTACTCTTTGCTACTGTTCAGTATAAGCACATTGGTTCTGTTCCAGCTAACTCTTTACATTCAAGTTACTTGACATAATCAAACAGTAATAAAAAATCAGTTGGACATCTTTCATACTCGGTTATAAACTTGAAATGTAGCGATGATCAATTCATTACATTCTTAAGATTATAGCTTGAGTAAATACAAATTATAGAAAAGTACCACAATGGCACCATGTTATTATTTTTTTATTACAGTACTTGTAAATTATATCAAATTATAGTATGGCTAGTAAAGAACTCCCTCTCCACATTAAACATACATTATAATATTATTATTATGAATGACACAGACATGGAAGTACCTATAATTACCTAACAAAAAGTCAGGGCTTTTAACTATATTAGTAAATCTATGGATGAGGATCGATTATTTAGTACTCGGCATGGATCCTTGAATCACAATTCGTCAAGTATATATGTGATATCTTCTCAAATTACACAAATGAGTAAAATCTATATATTTCAATGTATATGTAAACTGTCTTAGACAGTTGCTAGAAATAATTGGCACGCTTTTCTCCCACTTTTCCACCAATTTAAACCATCATTTTTCCTCTCGGATAACACTTGACCAAGTATTTATTAAAAGGTTGCAACCTAAATGAACTGTGTCTCTTCACTTATTTATAGCTAATTGTCAGAATTTTATTAACGCTAACCCCCTTCACTCAATTACACTCATGGTCACAATCATTTCCTGTTGATCCTTCTATTGCAGCTGGCAAAAATACCCAGTGCCTTTGGGTTTGGGGAGCATTTGAATGCCTCCTAATATGCAGTGCTCAGTCCTAGCATTGGTTGTCCCCCTCCTGTCATATATCAAAGAGGATTGCATCATTGTTCCTTGTAACAACTGACATCTGTTAATTTGCTGTAAAAGTTAAACGATCATTAGGGTAGCACTGTGAAAGTGCAGATAGCTGCTTTGGGGTTGTGTTTTAAAAAATATATATTTAAACTTTTCTTTGAATAAGCATGGTGGATAATATGGTGGTCTCTTTAGGCTTCCGGTTTTATAGTAGTCATATTCTCTGCAATCTTCAGGATTCAGTAATGACTTACATCATTGCTAATAAATCACTGGTCTTACAAAGCAAAGTCATCCAACCCTGGTTTACAAGTAGTTTACAAGTTTTTATTGACAAAGCCTACCTGTTACATGGGATTTTATTTACAAAAGGCCGATAGGCTGTTCCCTTTTGAAGGGGTTTACCACACAGCCATAGCAATCTGAACATCCTAAAAGGAATGCACTCGGTAAACTTTATGGTGTTTCTAACCTATATTAAAGGCATAGAGTTTGCTTTTTTGCAAGGGAATTTCCCTTAGTATACTGAATGTGGTAAAAATTCACTTTGCGAAAAATACCCAACCATGTACAAGCAAAATGTGAAAAAAAAATATTTTTGCTTGCACATTATTGGATGATGGAAGCCAGCAGAGCATTACCTCATTGACTAGGCTAAGGGAAAATTCCCTTGGAAAAGAATAGATTGTTTGTCTTTTGTAAATCAACCCCATTGCATCAATACAGATACTTAACACACCATAAAGTTCAAGGAATTTAAAAACATTCAGCGCTCAGTCCAAGGAATAGGGATGGGCTTTATGTTCGGGTCGAACATGAGTTTGACTCGAACATTGGTTGTTCGCCCGTTCGCCAAACAGCGAACAATTTGGGGTGTTCGCGGCAAATTCAAAAGTCGTGGAATACCCTTTAAAAGTCTATGGGATAAATCAAAAGTGCTAATTTTAAAGGCTTATATGCATGGTATTGTCATAAAAAGTGTTTGGGGACCTGGGCCCTGCCCCAGGGGACATGTATCAATGCAAAAAAAGTTTTAAAAACAGCCTTTTTTTGTTTTTTCGGGAGCAGTGATTTTAATAATGCTTAAAGTGAAACAATAAAAGTGTAATATCCCTTTAAATTTCGTACCTGGGGGGTGTCTATACTATCCCTGTAAAGGGGCGCATGTTTCCCATGTTTAGAACAGTCTGACAGCAAAATTACATTTCTAAAGGAAAAAAGTAATGTAAAACTACTATCGCTACTATCACTGCTAACTACTGTAGAACTACTATCGTTAGCGCCGGCTATAATGAATTGTCGGTCCGACAATACACATAAAAGTTCATTGATAAAAACGGCATGGGATTCCCTCACCGGGGAATTTTTTTTTAAAAATGCGTGGGGTCCCCCAAAAATCCATACCAGACCCTTATCCGAGGGTCTGGTACTTTTTTGTGAAATGTTAGGGGTACATTTGTACCCCATTACCAATTCACATGGGGGATGGGATCTGGGGGGTCCCCTTGTTAAAGGGGCTTCCATATTCCGATAAGCCCCCCACCTGCAGACCCCCACAACCACCGGGCAAGGGTTGTGGGGATGAGGCCCTTCTCCCCATCAACATGGGGACAAGGTGCTTTGGGGGGCTACCCCAAAGCACCCTCCAAATGTTGAGGGCATGTGGCCTGGTATAGTTCAGGAGGGGGGGCGCTCTCTCGTCCCCCCCTCTTTTCCTGCGGCCTGCCAGGTTGCATGCTTGGATAAGGGTCTGGTATGGATTTTTGGTGGGATCCCACGCATTTAAAAAAAAAAATTGGCGCGGGGGTTCCCCTTAGAATCTATACCAGACCTGAAGGGTCTGGTATAGATTTTGAGGGGGACCCCCAGGCCATTTTTTTTTTACATTTTGGCATGGGGTTCCCCTTAATATCCATACCAGACCTGAAGGGCCTGGTATGCAATTTAGGGAACCCCCACACATTTTTTTTTTAAATTTTGATTCGGGGTTCCCCTGTGGGGGAATCCCATGCTGTTTTTATCAATGAACTTTTATGTGTATTGCCGGACCGACAATTCATTATAGCTGGCGCTGGTGATAGTAGTTTTACAGTAGTTAGTAGTGATAGTAGCGATAGTAGTTTTACATTACTTTTTTCCTTTAGAAATGTCATTTTGCTGTCAGACTGTTCTAAACACGGGAAACATGTGCCCTTTTACAGGCATACTATAGACACCCCCCAGGTAGTAGTGATAGTAGCGATCGTAGTTTTACATGTCTTTTTTCCTTTAGAAATGTAATTTTGCTGTCAGACTGTTCTAAACATGGGAAACATGCACCTCTTTACAGGCATACTATAGACACCCCCCAGGTACGAAATTTAAAGGAATATTACACTTTTATTGTTTCACTTTAAACATTATTAAAATCACTGCTCTCGAAAAAATGGCCATTTTTAAAACTTCTTTTTGCATTGACACATGTCCACTGGGGCAGGACCCAGGTCCCCAAACACTTTTTATGACAATAACTTGCATATAAGCCTTTAAAATGAGCACTTTTGATTATGCATGTTTGTGTCCCATAGACTTTAATGGTGTTCGCGTGTTAGAACTAATTTTTTGCCTGTTCGCATGTTCTGGATGCAAACCGAATCGGGGGGTGTTCGGCTCATCCCTACCAAGGAACTTCACAAAATGACTATGGTGCGTAATGATTTCCTCGATGCAGCCCTCCTCAGACCAGGAGATCTTGAATATACTGTAAAAACACGTCCATTTAGCAGTGAAGGCTCACTGCTTGGTTGGGTTAGCTCTGAGGAAGGGGGCCTGTCCCCCAAAATGTGTAAATCTCCACTGTGTGGCATTGGATGAGGTATCTTGCCTTATTGCAAGTTAATCATCTATTCTCTTTAAGAATTTAAGAATTTATTGGTAGTTATTTAGGAAGTGCAACACTGTTTTGTTATGTTTTTTCATTAAAGGCTGTGAAATATCAGCCATAGCAATTTATTAAAAACAAAATCATACTCACAAATGCAGATAAAATCAGAGGAAAGCTTATCAAAAACACAGCTCCAACAAGTGGAATGGGTATACTCACACTGTACTCTAATATATTCTCTGCAAATTGAGAAACGTCTCCCATATCTTTAAAATCCACAGCCCTCATCAAAACCAATTTGTTGAAGATGCATCGGTGAGAGAAAATTACATATTTGTTTAGCCATGCGAACCTATTCAAAGTTTAGCCTAAATGCCCGTTTTTATCCACAGGCAAACAAAAACAAGTTATCAAAATAGTCAATTTAATGATATTTGCTACAGTTTAAAAAAAAAAAAAAGATAAAACTGTTTAAAATGCAAGATACTGTGCATCTATCTCAAAATGTCCATTGATATATAAGAAGAAATAAATGCCCCATTTACAGGAACTTTATATCATTAAATATATCTAGCATATATGCTGTTTTTTTTACTGTTGTGCTTATTTCAATGTGACACCTGTGTTATTTTGCTATAGGTCCAATTTATGCAAATTAAACTGTAAGGCTTCAAATATGTCTACTGCTGATCCCTGACATTCTACACCTATGAAAATGAATGTCACAAATGGGGCAGCGGTTATGATATATCGCTAGCACATTTACTAGCCTTTAAAAAGGAACTTAAGACAATACTTATTTCTTGTGTTTTGACTTTTTTTAACAGTGTTAACAACTCTGTACGTTTTCTATTGTGGACTTTGTCTCTGTTGAGGATTTGCTTGTGGTCACCACAACAGGAAAAAGGCAAAATCCTTGAAACACAGAAGGCAATATTTTTATAAAAGAGGGGAAGAGCTAGGATTTCTGCCAGATTTTATTGTTGTCTGTGTTCCCATTGCAGAGATGTTACCTTATTCCTATCTTAGAGAATAGGCAGTCGGGGCAGTCAGGCAAACAGCAAAGAAAATCAGATGATAGTTGTAACCCTTTCCCACTCTATTCAAAATTGATGTTATCCCATAAAGGAATGTTTCTAAATGCTGGTCCTCAAGGAATATGAACAATGTATGATTTAAACAGTATCAGAAATACAGCTGTAGCAATTATCAGAGAAAAAGCCTAACCGTGTATTTGGTCAAAAGGTCAGGAAAATATGAACTGTTAGTAGGCCTTTCAGACTAAGGCTGAGAAGCTATGTTCTAAATTACACTTGTTCTGGCCACACAATCTTATTGTACAATATCCTTCAGATTTTCCAACAACTATGTAGTTGAGGGTTACCTGAATTAAGGTAATTGAATAACCATTAAAATCTGCTTATGTAAGTCTTTACACTACAAAGTTTTTGGTAAAGGATATTGTACAATTACACCATAACATGCACTCACTTTATTAGGTACACATGTTCAATTGTTTGGTAACACAAATTTCTAATCAGCCAATCACATGGCAATAACTCAATGCATTTAGACATTTAGACTTGGTGAAGACAACTTGCTGAACTTAAAACTGAGCCTCAATATAGGGAAGAAAGTGGATTTAAGTAGCTTTGAACGTGGCATGGTTGTTGGTGCCAGACAGGCTGGTCTGAGTATTTCAAAAACTGCTGATCTACTGGGATTTTTACGCACAACCATCTCTAGGGTTTACAGAGAATGGTCCAATAAAGAGGAAATATCCAGTAAGCAGCAGTTGTGTGGACAAAAATGCCTTGTTGATGCCAGAGGTCAGAGGAGAATGGGCAGACTGGTTTGAAATGACAGAATGGCAAAAGTAACTTAAATAACCACTCATTACAACCAAGGTATGCAGAATACCATCTCTGAATGCACAACACATCGAATTTTAATGCAGGTGGGCTACAGCAGCAGAAGACCACACCGGGGGCCACTCCTGTCAGCTTTGAACAGGAAACTGAGGCTACAATTTGCACAGGCTCACCAAAATTGGACAAGAAAAGATTGGTAAAACGTCGCCTGGTCTGATGAGTCTCAATTTCAGCTGCGACATTCAGATGGTAGGGTCAGAATTTGGCATAAACAACATGAAAGCATGGATCCATCCTGCCCTATATCAACGGTTCAGGCTGATGGTGGGGGAGTAATGGTGTGGATGATATTTTCTTGGTACACTTTGGGCCCCTTATTACCAATCGAGCATCATTTAAATGCCACGGCCTACTTGAGTATTGTTGCTGACCATGTTCATCCCTTTATGACTACAGTGTACCCATTTTCTGATGTCTACTTCCAGCAGGATAGTGCACCATGTCACAAAGTTCAAATGATCTCAAACTGGTCTCTTGAACATGACAATAAGTTGACTGTACTCCAATGGCCTCTACGGTCACCAGATCTCAATCTAGTAGAGCACCTTTGGGATGTGGTGGAACGTGAGATTTGCATCATGCATGTGCATTCATCAAATCTGCAGCAACTGCGTGATGCTATCATGTCATTATGGGCCAAAATCTGAGGAATGTTTCCAACACCTTGTTGAATTCATACCACAAAGAATAAACACTGTTCTGAAGGTAAAAGGGGGTCCAACCCGGTACTATTACAGTGTACCTAAAAAAGTGGCAGGTGAGTGTATGTGTCCAGCTTTAACTTAACCTAACCTAATACTGCTGAGTAGCTGTCAGACAAATTAAACATATTTTTTACTTAATTAGTGTGATTATATAATTAAATTTCCATTCCAAACTTTCAGATAAACTGATTATTAATGTATACCATCATTGTATTGCTATAATGAAAACCATTAACTGTTACAAAATTAGAATAGAGGGTGAAAATATCAAAGTACTGCTTACCTTTGCAAACTGAGCATTTACCCATTTCGTGAATGTTTTCCTTTGAACATCTTCTCTTTCATCTGCAAATATAAAAATAAAGATAGACTTAGTTTAACCAAAGTAAAAGTAAAAACTTGAGCTGGCCCTGTGTGAAAAAAAGCTGTTTTGAAATTCAAAGATTTCTTCTGTAGTTTTCATTTTTTTTTACATTAATTGCAACAGCAGTGTGGAACTATTCCATTAAAGGCAATGGATTAAACAGACAACTTACAATTACTGCAAAACAAACAAATATGTTTATATTTTAAAACACTCCTGTCACATGCAAAAATAATTTCTAACTAAGAAGAGATTAAATACATTCGTAGCCTCCTGCCTGCTAAATGTTACTCTGACTGCTAGAACTGTTCCCCCAAAGTCCACTGGAAAACCAACACTTCTGGGAGTGTAGATCTCCATTTCTCCCCATAGCTCTCACCAGTTCCTTTCGCTGACCTTATACCACTGTTTTTTCCTGCAATAAGGGCTTTGAGGGACCACGGAGAAAGACACCCCCTGAAATCTTAATTTCCCAGCAGGCTTTAAATAATCTCTCCTCCTTTGCCAGATTCAAGCTCTCCAGAGCAGCAGACCTCTTTTTTTTTTCTACAGGAACACATACCACAATGAAAACAATGGTTAAAATCTCTATTAGGTTTTGAATGCTGCCCATGTTCTAGTTGAGCCCATCACTTCCTATCTATGTGACAGTGGATACTTTAACTTGGTAGTGCTTGATTCAAAAAAGCCACATCCCCAATACACTTGCTAGCTAGCAAGTGTATTGGGAATCCGCTTTAAATCATTATCACTAGGGATGAGCTGAACACCCCTTGATTCGGTTTGCAGCAGAACATGCGAACAGGCAAAACATTTGTTCGAACACATGAACACCATTAAAGCCTATGGAACACAAACGTGAAAAATCAAAAGTGCTAATTTTAAAGGCTTATATGCAAGTTATTGCCATAAAAAGTGTTTGGGGACCCGGGTCCTGCCACAGGGGACATGATGCAATACAAAAAAAGTTTAAAAACAGACTTTTTGGGAGCAGTGATTTTAATAATGCTTAAAGTAAAACAATAAAAATACTCAGAACAGCATATGTACTATACGGCCTGCCCTATATACTCTGCAGAAAATTGGGCCTTAGGTGTTGGTGGTACCAGAACACTGTAAGCACTCACAGTTACTCTTGTTGGGCACAGGAACAGGCCCTGCTGTGAAATATTATATCAAGAATTGTAATTACATGCCCCTGTTAAACAGGGGCAGAAAAATTGGGCCTTGGGTGGTGGTGGTGCCACAACATTATAACCCCTCACAGATACTTGTATTGGGCACAGGTATGGGCCCTGCTGTGAAATATTATATCAAAAGTTGTAATTACATGCTCCTGTTAAACAGGGGCAGAAAAATTGGGACTTGGGTGGTGGTGGTGCTACAACACTGTAACCCCTCACAGATACTCTCGTTGGGTGCAGGAATGGGCCCTGCTGTGAAACATGACTGCCAGTTTCTTGTCCTTCAGTGGCACCCCCTCTCTCTAGGCTCCCGTTACTCCCTTCCTCAACCTGGGAACCAACATCAGAGCCTTCAAATCGCTGCGCATCCTCCAGCAGCATATAACTGTGGTCACTGTGGTCAAATAATTCTGGGGACTCCTCTGTGCATGATGGTGGGGCTACAGAAGGAGTGACTGTGGATAAGGAGCCAGTGGAATAGACTGCTTTGGCAGCTGCGTTGGAAGGCAAACTACTCTGAGCCTGGGTGACAGAGGATGAGGAGGATGAGGATGGCTTCATTATCCACTCCATCAACTCTTATGCATGTTGTGGCTCAATAACATAGCCATCAGCAGCAAAAAGGACAAGCGTGCCCATGGCCACCTGCAAAGGATGCACCATGTCCACAATCACCACTGTTGACTGTAGACACAGAGGCCGCTTGCCCTCTTTTAGTGGCCTGTGAGCGTCTGCCTCTCCTTGTTGGCCTTCCAGACATGATGTATTTTTTGTTTTGCAACACCACACTACACTGTATTAGATACTGTGTACACCACCTAAAGTGTATTAGAAAGTGTACAATGGCTGCACTGTATTGTATACTGTGTACACCACCAGAAGTGTAGTAGAAACTATATACACTGTATTAGATACTGTGTACACTGCTGGAAGTTTATTAGAAACAGTACACCATGGAATGCACTGTAGATATAGGCTACACTGAATGCAGAGTATATATATATATATATATATATATATATATATATATATATATATATATATTAGACTGTATATTTATATTAATACACCGCCTGCACGGAATATAGAATAAACAGTGAATATATAGTCTATGCTAAATGCAGAGTATATATATATATATATATATATATATATATATATATATATATATATATATATATATCAAATAGCCTGCCACTAACTGAATAACTTGCCTGCTTAATCTAACTCTCTGTCCACGCCAACAACACTACACATAGTCACTCTGTAAGCAGCCTTATATAGTGTGAGGTATGGACTTAATCCTCCTGAGCCATGATTGGCCAAAGGCACAGCTGCACCAGATTCTGTGTGCATCAGTTTTAGTAAATCAACCCCAGTGAGTCATTAGAGCAGTGACTCATCAATTATCAAAGTTGGAAGTTTCTATTAAACTAATGAAGCTGCAAAACAATTTGTTCAGCTGGGCTGTCTCTTTAGATAACCCATAGTGCTCTCTTAGCCTTTTGCAATGTATGAAATGTTCATTTGTATCTTATTTAGATATTGACAAAATAAAATTGACCCCAATCGGTTGTAGTTTCCCTCTGTAAATGTTTGCAGCATTTACTTTTAAATGAGCAAATTAATATATTTCTAAATTAACTGATGTTGTGGCACTCATGTCCATACACCTTTAAAGTCTATGGGACACTAACATGAAAAATCAAAAGTGCTCATTTTAAAGGCTTATATGCAAGTTATTGTCATAAAAAGTGTTTGGGGACTTGGGTCCTGCCCCAGGGGACATGTATCAATGCATGGATGTTTTTTTGGGAGCAGTGATTTTTTTTAATGCTTAAAGTGAAACAATAAAAATGAAATATTCATTTAAATATTGTGCTTGGGGGTGTCTATAGTATGCCTGCAAAGTGGCACTTTTTCCCGTGTTTAGAACAATACCACAGCAAAATGACATTTCTAAAGGAAAAATTGTCATTTAAAACTGATCGCGGCTGTAATAGACAGGTCTCGGCAATATAGATAAAACTCATTGAAAAAAAGAGCATGGGTTCCCCCTCAGTCCATTACCAGACCCTTTGGGTCTGGTATGAATATTAAGGGGAACCCCAAACTAAATTTTTTTAAAAAATTACGTGGGGGTCCCCCTAAAATCCATACCAGGCCCTTCAGGTCTGATATGGAAATTAAGGGGAACCCTGCACCAAATTTTAAAAAAAATGGCGTAGGGGTCCCTCCAAAATCCATACCAGACCTGATGGATTTTAAGGGGAACCCTGCACCAAAATTTTTAAAAAATGGCGTAGGAGTCCCCCCAAAATCCATACCAGACCCTTATCTGAGCATGCAACCTGGCAGGCCACAGGAAAAGAGGGGGGACGAGAGAGTGCCAAATGCCCTCAACATGGAGAGGGAGCTTAGGGATCTGACCTCAAAGCATGTTGATGGGGACAAGGGCCTCATTATGTTGATGGGGACAAGGGCCTCATCCCCACAACCCTTGCCTGGTGGTTGTGGGGGTATATGGGCGGAGGGCTTATCAGAATCTGGAAAACCCTTTAACAAGGGGACCCCCAGATCCTGGCCTCCCTCCTACGTGAATTGGTAATGGGGTACATTGTACCATGTTGAGGGTATGTGGCCTGATATGGTTCAGGAGGGGGGCACTCTCTCATCCCCCCTCTTTTCCTGTGGCCTGCCAGGTTGCGTGCTCAGATAAGGGTCTGGTATGGATTTTGTGGGGGCCCTACGCCATTTTTTTAAAATTTGGTGCAGGGTTCCCCTAAATTTCCATATTTCCCCCACGCAATTTTTTTTTACATTTTTGGTTTGGGGTTCCCCTTAATATTCATATCAGACCCAAAGGGCCTGGTAATTGACTGGGGGGGGGCATGCTCTTTTTTTCAATTAGTTTTATCTATATTGCCGAGACCCAACAATTGATTAAAGCCACGATCAATTTAAATGACAATTTTTCCTTTAGAAATGTAATTTTGCTGTGGTACTGTTCTAAACACGGGAAAAATGTGCCACTTTGCAGGCATACTATAGACACCCCACAGGCACGATATTTAAAGGAATATTTCATTTTTATTGTTTCACTTTAGGCATTAAAAAAAACACTGCTCCTTAAAAAACGGCCATTTTTTTAAAAAAATTTGGATTGATACATGTCCCCTGGGGCAAGACCCAGGTCCCTAAACACTTTTTTATGACCATAACTTGCATATAAGCCTTTAAAACTAGCACTTTTGATTTTTCATGTTCGTGTCCTGACTTTAACAGTGTCTGTGTGTTCTGACAAATTTTTTGCCTATTCAGTATGTTCTGGTGTGAACCGAATCCTGACTTTAACAGTGTCTGTGTGTTCTGACAAATTTTTTGCCTGTTCAGTATGTTCTGGTGTGAACCGAATCGGGGGGGGGGGGGGGGTGTTCCGCTCATCCCTACTTTGAACAGGAAGACAATTTCATTATTAAGGCTTTTCCTGTCACATGCATGTGGAGTACAAAGTACAGGCTGCAGGAGCATAGAACACTATAACATCTATAAAATGTGAAATATAGGTGTATCTTATCCCTCTCGTGAAATTCCAGGAAAGTGAGGGGGTAATTTGAGCTGTTTTTTATATAAGCATATTTACAAAAAAACATTTGGGTCCATTTTCATTTTGAACAACATTAATACTTTCTGTACTGCCTTGTTAAAAATGCAGGGGTTAATTTACTAAAACTGGAGCGTGCAAAATGTGGTGCAGCTGTGCATAGAAACCAATCAGCTTCTTTTTTTTTTGGCAAAGCCTAATTGAACAAGAAGCTGTTCAAGCTGATTGGCTACCATACACAGCTGCACCAGATTTTGCTCTGTCCAGTTTTAGTAAATAAACCCCTCTGTTTTCACATGAATGAAAATGTAACTCATTAAAGAATCACATTTAACTTCATGAGTACAAATCCACAAAACAGTCCAGTGCACTAAAAGTTCCAGCTTTTAATGTCAACAATCCAATGCATTAATCAGGGTGTAAAATCTATTATTCAGTGTCATGATAAGAAGAGTCCTGTCACCCCCAGTGGAGATCCGGGAAGATCTAATGCAGCTCGAAGACAATGGAACAGCAGTGCGAGATCTTCATTAGCATTCATTAGAATAAAACAAAATAGTACACTCACATGTAAAATACTTGATGTTCAGCATGGAAACAGTGAAGCCTGATGGTATCTCTCCTCTGGTGGATTCACTGTTTCCATGCTGAACATCAAGATTTTTACATGTGAGTGTACTATTTTGTTTTATTCAATGAATTATATCACAATGCTAATGAATATATGGTGCTGCTGTTCCACTGTTCAACTTCAGGAGTGGTTCTAATCCCTATTCTTGCATTAATTATATATATATATATACACTGTTCATCTTCTTAAAGCGGTAGTAAACCGGATCATAAAAAAAAAATAGGCATCGGGCAGTTTAAGTCATAATGTGGTAGTATGCGTCGCATACTAGTATATTATGACAGACTTACCTGAAAACAAATCCCTCCAGCTGCACGCTGTCCCTGCTGAAGGTGCTTCCATCTTCACCTGGTCTTCCTTACAGCTTCACAGGCCTCAGAGCTATGAATGGCCAAGCCGGGAATTACATCACTGTTTGAGCGCAGGAGTCTGTCACTGCTCAGTCACTGTTTACGGTATGGCTCTGGAGGAACGGCACGGGTATGCTGTTCCTTCAGAGTGCATGCGCTGGGTAAATCTAAGGTAAATATCAAAATATCCTTATGATAGGTTTACCTATAAGTAACAATCACATATGGGAGTTTACTCCTACTTAAATGGCCCTGAACTTAAATCTGCAAGCCACATGTTTCCTGGTTTTGTGCACTGCCATTTTGTTGCTCTCAGAGTGGAAGGTTGCACAGCATGGAATCTTGTAACAAGAGGTTGAAGTCTCAGAATTGCGGCACTGCTGCCTGCGATTCACAACGCCCATGTGTGAATGCAGCCTAATGGCCCGTACACACGGTCGGATTTTCCGATGGAAAATGTCAGATCGGAGTGTGTTGTCAGAAATTCTGACCGTGTGTGGGCTCCATCGGACATTTTCCATCGGATTTTCCGACACACAAAGTTGGAGAGCAGGAGATAAAATTTTCCGACAACAAAATCCGTTGTCGGAAATTCCGATCGTGTGTACACAAATCCAACGGACAAAGTGCCACGCATGCTCAGAATAAATAAAGAGATGAAAGCTATTGGCCACTGCCCCGTTTATAGTCCCGATGTACGTGTTTTACGTCACCGCATTTAGAACGATCGGTTTTTCCGACAACTTTGTGTGACCGTGTGTATGCAAGACAAGTTTGAGCCAACATCCGTCGGAAAAAATCCTAGGATTTTGTTGTCAGAATGTCCGAACAAAGTCCGACCGTGTGTACGCCCTATTAGACTTGGACTTTAGATATATGTCAGCGAGTGTCTCTTTCACAATTACCAAAACTTGCAAATAAATACCAGTTAATGTACTTAAAAACTAATGTCCAGACTGGTCAGGTAATCATTACTTACATACATACATATTTTTGCCCTGTCACATTTATGCCATTTCAAAAAGTGTTACACAGCCATTATTTTTCACTGTCATTCCACAGTCTTCATTATTTCTATAAATAGCCTAATTGGAGAGAACACTATTAAGCTTGATGTATGTTTATCTAACGCTATTTACAACTTTGATGACACAAATTGAAATGAGTTCCTTTAATTTGCATCCTTTAATAGCTTTGAATGTTTGGATGATTATTCATCATTCAAATTAATATTAAATATGCCACTGCATAAAATACTAAATTCAAAAAGACTGCGAGAGCTCACAAGCTATATATATATATATATATATATATATATATATATATATATATATATATATATATATATATATATATATATATATATATATTGTAATATATATGTATACCAATCGAATATAAAAAAATGTTTAAGATCCTTTTATGAGTGCTAATGAGGCATAATCATCTGCATTATGATTTTGCAGCTACACTGAAAGAAAATCATAGGGAGCTCTATGTGCAATTCATGAGTATAAATTCTTCTCTTGTTGTTTTACTTCAAAATTTAAATGGCAAATAACATATACCCCCATTGTGATCTACCTGTTTGCTAAATCTGATTATAATATATATATTTATTGAAATCTTTGATACTATGACACAGCGGTACAATACTGCCTAACAATTCTAAAACATGAATTCTAAAACAGGAAATAAGCCCTAGATTAATATTAAGTAATAATATAAATGTTTACACTGGATTTTATATTTTTAAAATACACCATTTTTGAAATGACACTGCAAAATCACTCTATTTTAATTGACACCATGGAGACATTTGGAACAAGAGTCTGTGGTTTCTTTTTTGGAGACTAAATCTGATAATGTCATAAAACCACAGGGCTTCAGTAATATGTTGTGTAAGTGCAATTGCCCAATAATCAATATTGCTATATCACTCCAACAAATAACCTATTTACTCTGGATGCTCTTTCACTGACATATTTGCCATTACCCTTAACTCTGGTGGTTGGGGGTGCTAAAAACACATGTTTGAGACATTTATGTATGCTCAGCAGCCCCCGCCCAATTGTTCCTCCTAAGCTGAAAAATGATGGTGTGATTTAACACAATAACCAGTGCATTCAAGTATAATCAACACATATTATAAAAATGTCCCGTGTCAATGGCATATCAAATTTGCTAATCACTAGTAGTGTTTGAGGAAAGCTGTGAAGAAGTCCAAGGTGGTATAACAAAGGGGATCACAAAGATAATAGTCCGATGGAAATATTTGGCTATCCCAGTAATCCCAGAGAGGAGTCACCACCGTGAGGGGTATCTATCACCAAAAAAAAATTAGGGAGGCTTACCAGAGCTTACAGACTTAATCGGCATACTCCTAATGGGTCAAACAGGCAGAGGTGAACTTGCACCAATGAAAGGATGATTTCATAGACATTCTCCATGCAATACTCCTTGTAGTGACTCCAGGGAACCCTCAGCTCCACAACCAACTCCACCGCTTTGATATTTATAAAGAAAGGTCATATCTAAGGGCTTCCTGAAGACAACCAATCAGGTTGAAACACACAGGAGCTTTGGTTAACTGAGCATGACATAACTTACACTGATGTCAATTTCAGGTGGTGAACTGCAGCTGGCTTCTGGTAACGGAGTGAGGGGTCGGCCATCATCCCCATACACACTTAACGCTGTTTACACCCAGTGCCAGGTTATAGCACACAACGGCAAGTGAGTGCAATACTGAATACCTCTTTTTTTTAAAAAATATACTTTATGGTTTTATGCTATGAGTCTTTTTTCCTATCATGCTTACTTCCTGATGATGATCGAGTAAAGTATACAAGCCATTGAAGACACACAGGAGCGGCAAGTTTGTTTGGGACTTTGGGGGTTATTTACAAAAGGCAAATCCACTTTGCACTACAAGTGCACTTGACAGAGCACTAGAAGTGCAGTCGCTGTAGATCTGAGGGGGACATGCAAGGAAAATAAAAAACATAATTTTAGCTTGCACATGACTGGATGATAAAATCAGCAGAGCTTCCCCTCATTTCAGATCTTCCCCTCAGATCTACAATGACTTCACTTCCAAGTGCACTTTCAGTGCACTTGTAGTGCAAAGTGGATTTGCCTTTTCGTAAATAACGCCCTTGGTGTCGCCCTTTTTTGGAAAGGGGTACCATTTATGCGTGGACAATTTTTTTACAAGTGTGCTACTATTTAGACACCTCTTTCAATTTGCAATTGGCACGTGTGGCACCATGTAATTTAATCACCGGGGCTCCCCCAACGGCTTGTAAATGCCCCACTTAGACAGAGGGAGAGAGCCTGCTTGAGGTGTAATGAATTGCTTGCAGCGAGGTTGAAGAACAAATGGAATGTTTTCATTCTGTCTTCCATTAACACAGATACAGCAGTCCAAATTACAACGGCAACTGGTGTTGTTGAGAAGCCCCTCTGTGTCCAAGACTACAACTTTAAAATGGGAGGGGTGGACTTCATCAATGACCATATGATGGGGTTGTACATAGTTACCCATAATGCCAGACGCTGGTACAAAAAAGTGTCTGTATATTTATTCCAATTAGCTCTGTTCAATGCTTATATTCTATATAAAGCATTAGGAAGAAGTGGATCCTTCCTAAAATTCCAGGAAGAGATCACAGCCCTTTTGTATCCAGAAGGTGCTGTGACCCAATTTCCCAATCCAGATGCAGTGAGCCAGCTGCATGAGATTTTCCAGATGTCCTTCCTGGTACCTCTACCCAAAGAGCACCCCAAAAAAGATGGAGTGTCTGTAGCAGGCACGGATTTAGGTGTGACACATGCTATTTTTGTCCCTTCTGTCCTGGCAAACCTGGTCTCTGCATCGGGGACTGTTTGCATTGCTACCACACACTAGTGGATAATTAGTATAGGGTAAAGCATGGCACAGTCTAAGGCACATATTCACACAGGGTCTCGAAAGATGTTGTATTTGAGAGACCCTAGCCTTTTTTACAGTTACAATAAAAGTGTAAAAAAAATTTAAAAAAACACCAAAAAATAAAAACTAAATAAAAAATGAAAAAAGCCAAAAATAGTTGTCGTTTTATTGTTCTTTGTTTGCTTTGCAGGTATGCCATTTTACTGTTTTACTGTACTGTTACTGTTTTATTTGTTTATTTTATTTTTATCGCCCCTATGCTTCGCCATATATTTTTTACTCTTTTTTTTGGCACAGATTGCAATTATAAAAAACATAGTTTTATTGAGTTAATTTTTTTTTATTGATACTGTGTTTTATTGTTATTCGTTGTTATCTTTGCAGGTACGCCATTCAGCTGCAGCACTGATTTGTTTATTTTGACAGCAACAGGATTTGCTCTCACAATATGTAAATGAGTGACTCCAGTGCTGCAGGAGGTGATTTCACCACTGCAGTTAAAAAAGAGAATAAACAGTCAGGTCCATAAATATTGGGACATCGCCACAATTCTACAAGATGTGCTTTAACTGCAGACTTTCAGCTTTAATTTGAGGGTATTTACAGCCAAATCAGGTGAACAGTGTAGGAATTACAACAGTTTGTATATGTGCCTCCCACTTTTTAAGGGACCAAAAGTAATGGGGCAATTGGCTGCTCAGCTGTTCCATGGACAGGTGTGTGTTATTCCCTCATTATCCCATTTACAAGGAGCAGAAAAAAGGTCCAGAGTTCATTTCAAGTGTGCTATTTGCATTTGGAATCTGTTGCTGTCAACTCTCAATATGAGATCCAAAGAGCTGTCACTATCAGTGAAGCAAGCCATCATTAGGCTGAAAAAACAAAACAAACCCTTCAGAGAGATAACAAAAACATTAGGTGTGGCCAAATCAACTGTTTGGAATATCCTTAAAAAGAAAGAACGCACCAGTGAGCTCAGCAACACCAAAAGACCCGGAAGACCACGGAAAATAACTGTGGTGGATGACCGAAGAATTCTTTCCCTGGTGAAGAAAACACCCTTCACAACAGTTGGCCAGATCAAGAACACTCTCCAGGAGGTAGATGTATGTGTGTTAAAGTCAACAATCAAGAGAAGACGTCACCAGAGTGAATACAGAGGGTTCACCGCAAGATGTAAACCATTGGTGAGCCTCAAAAACAGGAAGGCCAGATTAGAGTTTGCCAAACAACATCTAAAAAAGCCTTCACAGTTCTGGGACAACATCCTATGAACAGATGAGACCAAGATCAACTTGTACCAGATTGATGGGAAGAGAAGAGTATGGAGAAGGAAAGGAACTGCTCATGATCCAAAGCATACCACCTCATCAGTGAAGCATGGTGGTGGTAGTGTCATGGCGTGGGCATGTATGGCTGCCAATGGAACTGGTTCTCTTGTATTTATTGATGATGTGACTGCTGACAAAAGCAGCAGGATGAATTCTGAAGTGTTTCAGGCAATATTATCTGCTCATATTCAGCAAAATGCTTCAGAACTCATTGGACGGCGCTTTACAGTGCAGATGGACAATGACCCGAAGCATACTGCGAAAGCAACCAAAGGGTTTTATAAGGGAAAGAAGTGGAATGTTATGCAATAGCCAAGTCAATCACCTGACCTGAATCCGATTGAGCATGCATTTCACTTGCTGAAGACAAAACTGAAGTGAAAATGCCCCAAGAACAAGCAGGAACTGAAGACAGTTGCAGTAGAGGCCTGGCAGAGCATCACCAGGGATGAAACCCAGCATCTGGTGACTTCCGGCTGTAATTGACTGCAAAGGATTTGCAACCAAGTATTAAAAAGTGAAAGTTTGATGGATGATTGTTAATCTGTCCCATTACTTTTGGTCCCTTAAAAAGTGGGAGGCACATATACAAACTGTTGTAATTCCTACACCATTCACCTGATTTGGATGTAAATACCCTCAAATTAAAGCTGAAAGTCTGCAGTTAAAGCACATCTTGTTTGTTTCATTTCAAATCCATTGTGGTGGTGTATAGAGCCAAAAAGATTAGAATTGTGTTGATGTCCCAATATTTATGGACCTGACTGTATGCCAAAGCATAGGGGCTGGGGTGTACAAAGGGCGCATTCCCCTATGCTTTAGCATATATATTGTTTTCACTTTTTTTGGAAGAGATTTCTTCATCCACATTGATCAATGTGAATGGAGGGATTTGTTAGTTTCTTTTTTTTCCTTCAGCCCACAAGCTAAACAAAAAAAAGAACAATGCATGTATGTCCATCATTAGAAGTGGATAGATGCAGGGCGGTATTCTAATGGTGGGCATACCACACACTTTATCCATGACCATGCTCTGAGCAATGTCTGTGCTTTAAGGAATGCTCATGTTCAAAGGAATGCCCATGCTCAAAGAAGTGCGCATGTGCATAAAAGGGTGCATAGAATTGTGCACAGCTTCCAAATCTACAAGAGCACATGTACATGAGCATTAGGGTTTTGCATGTGCTCATTTGCGTGAGCATGCTTGTTTGATGGACTTTGGCACCCAGTGGCCTATTTGAAGCCTTACAGGACTCAGGTTCATTAACTGGTCATCAGCTCATTCTGTTTGTGACCTGATCCTAAGCCCAAAAAATTTCTGGGCCCCCTGCTCTCCCTGCACTTTGATCTTTACCATCTTTACTGGTTCTTTCTTCTGGGTTTGCGGGCTCAGGCAGAGCATCACTGCATGCATGGGTGACATCCTCTGCTATTGCAAATGTGAATATCTCCTAAACAGTGCACATTAGGGAGATATTAAATGTAGCTACAGGTAAGCCCGTATGTAGCCTTAGCTGTAGGTACAAGTTAAAAAAAAGTTTACTACCACTTTAAAAGGAAAGAAGTGCAGAATCTAAGCACACACACACCAGATCTTCATCAGAACACTAGAAGTGATGGACTTTACTGGAATGTATACCAGGTTGTGGTCTTCAGACAAACCTGTGCAGATGGCAGCTGACCAGGAATAGAACCAGAGGATGATATACAGTTGATAGGGAACATCAGAAACAATGGGAGATTTTTAAAAAATGGAGCACACAGAATCTGGTGTAGCTGTGCATAGTAATGAATCAGATTCCAGGTTTTATTGTCAATGCTTAACTGAACAAGCAAAACTTAGAAGCTGATTGGTTACTATGCACAGCTGCACAATATTCTGTGAGCACCAGTTTTAGTAAAGCCCTCTACAGGGACAGGCAATAGGTCAGGGAAAACAGGAAATAAGTGTAGTCGCATACAAGCTGAAGTTGTAAATCGAGAAACATAAATGCAGATAATATCATAGACTAGGGATAGGCAAGGAATCTAATACTTATTCCACAGTTGTTGGTTTGAGTGTAGCTATGTAATGAGCTTGAATGACAGACTGGGTGAGGATTTATGCATTAGGTGCGATATAAACCAACCTGTACCTGCTAGGCCTGGAAGAAACATGCTATAGAGAGACCATATGCTGATTTGTAAAACAGATTAGGTCTTATTAAAAGGTAACGAGAGGTCAACAGTCTTTTAAACAAGGTCAAAAGCACAGAAACCTGTTCTTTAATATTCCTATGAGCCAAAAGGTAGACCAACCCCAGTCCTTTTCCCTCTGTCCACTACTATTATTTTATGTTTTTAACACTATTTACAGATTAGTGTTGTTTTATCACTTTGGCATTTGTATATACTTTATTAATGAAAAAAACACAGAATGTTTTCTTATTATTGATAGCTGATTGCTTTTAGAGTGAACTGTGAACAGATTGGGTTCACTGCAAATCCGTCAACGCAAACTCAATGCTCCTTCCTAGTTACTAGTCCTTTGTCCTCTGCTTGCCTTTTCTTGGGCACAGTTTACCCAGTTATTCCTAAGTCATATTCACAGTAAAAAATGATATGGCTTAAATTAGATGATCACAGCATCAAGTGTATTTTCAGACCCAGTGTGATAATGAGGTCCTTCATATAGCACCTTCCTAATTAACCAAAAAGTTTGAGCTTACACTTTTTGAAACATACAATAGATAACAGTATAACTATGTAAAGGAGTTACAGACCTTCAAAACCTGCATCTGGAATTACTTAATATACACAAAAATATTAGAACATCCAAAGTCAACAATATTGGAAATTCTTTGATTTTGGTAGTCTTGAACAGGATAAATTCCAGAGTACGTAATATTCCAAACATGACATATAACACTCTTCTAATTTCATACTTCTCATTTTCTTTAAAATTATTTTCTTCCACACTGTTATCCGTTTATACAGAATACAAATACATGTGAGAAGCTAACTATACCCCTATGAAATTGATGACTATTTCAACATATTTGAACAATTACAAACCAAACAAGTTCCTTATTTAAAGAGTGCCTACAAATAAAGTTGATGCTTGAACAAATTGCATACAATTTACATAGTGTTTTGGCTCTCATATTCAAAATTTACAAAAATGCTGATTTTTTTGTTTGAAAGTACCCTACATCTACCACAACTTCAAATATATAACATTAGATTCAGATGTTCCAGATTAGGTGATAATTTGTGATGAACTCAAGTCCTCTGGATTCAATTCGGTGGGGGTTTGGTGAACTTCAAAGAAGTTCAGATGCCAAACTTGAACTCTATAGAAATGAATGGGAGCTGAGTCTGCCAAATAAAAAATGCCCATTTTCTGGGCTAATCTAGGCAAGGGGATGAAAAAAAACAGCAATGAATGGTGGACACTGCCCTGGGGAACATGTACTATAGCAAAAAAAAAATCCATTACTTTAGATAACATCCCTGGGGGAGCAGTGTCCTAATCCTGCCTGTGAAGGGCCACATCTCTGTATTGTACAGACAAAGGAAAACTTTTTAAAACTGCCAGTAAATACCTTTGACAGCTACAATTAACAGTTTGTTTAAGAAAAAGAACACAGAGCCCTCCCAATGGTCTTCTTTGTATTTAGGGGACATTTTTTTTTTTTTTTTATGAATGTCATCTGCCAGCAATCTAAACTGTTTGATTTTTTTCTTTGTAAATGTCATTTTTGCTGTAGCACATCCTACATGAGATCCCCCAGGAAATCCATAGCAGACCCCATGGGTCTGATAAAGATTTTAAGGGAATTCACAGTAAACAGCATTTCAGGAGAATAACCTCATACCAATTATGAATTGAGATGGTGGAAATGCTATGGTTTGGGGTTCCCTTACTGTTTCAAGGCCTAGGCAGCTTGCACTCAGAGACTTACCATAAATCTGCATCATATGAAAGTGTGCTTGATGAGAATTTGTGGACATCTGTCCGAAAGTTAACCACTTTAGCTCCGGAAGGATTTACCCCCTTAATGACCAGGCCATTTTTTGCACTTTGTTGCTTTAACTGACAATTGTGCAGTCGTGCGACGTTGTACCCAAACAAAAATGATGTCCTTTTTTCCCCACAAATAGAGTTTTCTTTTGGTGGTATGTGATCACTGATCATCATTTTTACTTTCTGCTATAATACATATTCAAAAAAATATATAGAAAAACAAATGTATTCATCAGTTTAGGCCAATTTGGATTCTGCTACATATTTTTGGTAAAAAAAAAAATCCCAATAAGTGTATATTGATATGTTTGCGCAAAAGTTATAGCGTCTACAAAATAGGTGAAAGATTAAGGAACTTTATTTTTTTATTGTTTTTACTAGTAATGGTGAGGATCAGTGATTTTTAGCAGGACTGAGACATTGCAATGGACAAATTTGACCCTAAGTGATATTTTTTGCTGACCAGTGACACCAATACAGTGATCAGTGCTATAAAAAAGCACTGATAATTGTATAAATTGCACTGGCAGGAAAGAGGTGAACTCTAGGGTGCGATCAAAGGGTTAAATGTTCCCTAGGGAGATATTTCTAACTGTCAGATGGATAGACTGACTTGGAGTAGAGAGAGATCGCTGTTCTTGATCACTAGGGACAGCTGATCACTCTCTCCTCCCCTGTCAGAATGGGGATCCGCCTTGTTTACATAGGCAGATCCCCATTCTGCCTCTCTTTACCTCAATCGCGGGTGGCCGGCGGACATCGAGTCTGCTGGACCCACGGGTGAGCTCCCACAGCGCACGCGCCCACAGTACCACATGCACAGACTAAGGTAAGTCAGTTTGCACAGCTGAGCCGCCTTGCTGCAGGATATATGCAGAAGGTGGTCAGCAAGTGGTTAAAATTGAACCAGAATTTTTTCAAGGAAAAAGGTTAAAAAATAGGGGTTGTAGAATAGACTAGTCAAAGCCCTGATTTGAAGCCTATTGAAATATTGTGAAATTGAAACAGAAAATGAATGTAAGGAAACCCACAAACATCTTACAACTAGAGGAATTTTGCATGGAGAATCAGTCAAAAGTTTGACTTAATTAATTCAAAGTCTGGTGAGCAATTATGCTAAAGGGAACAATGCTAGCTTCTGAAGAAAAGGCTGAATTTACTTTCTACAGCCCACCATTAGAACTATTGATATTTTTGTTGGGAAAAAAGAGACTAAAAAGGCAATTTTTTTTAGATATTATTTCACTTTTATCTGTAGACACTGGTTAAATAAATATATAATGCTTGCCTGTCCAAATATGCTGAAAAAGCCTATAATTTCCATGGAGCGTGCATACTTTTTCATATGTCTGTATTACAACTTAGTAACACAAAGTTAATATGATGTTGGGTGAATGATTCCTTTAAAAAAAGAGTTAATATAAGAATCATGCTTTTCATCTGTTATTTTGTACAGTTATCTATATTTTATTAGAACATCAGAAAGACTAAAACACATGCTGTTCAGAGGCAGTTATAGTGCACGCATATGCAAAGCCAACTTCAAAAAGGGTTGATTGATTGATACATTTCGGCAGTTGTCATTTCAAAATATTATGTAGATATGAGCTTAGACCTAGATTTATCAAAGTGAATTATGACCTATTTGCAGCTGGAATATAAAACTTAGAGAAGGATAACTAAACTTTAGATAAGGGAACAGGGACGTGCGGTGAGGTCAGTGGCTGAGGAGGCACTGGCTAGTATCAGAGCCAGATACACACGCCGCGAACATGAGCAATAATTCTAGCACTAGACCTCCTCTGTAACGCTAAACAGGTAACCTCTAGAAAATTTTAAAGCACTGTCTATGAAGATTCTTAAGTACTGAAGTTTGGCGCCATTCCACAAGTGTGTGCAATTTTAAAATGTGACATGTTAGGTATCTATTTACTTGGCGGAACATCACCTTTCACATTATACCAAAAAATCGGTCTAACTTTAGTGTTTTATTTTATTATTCATGAAACAGTTTCTTTCCAAAAAAAAAGTTTGAAAAAGTGCTGCGCAAATATTGCGTAACATAAAAAGTTGCTTTGACCACCATTTTATTCCATAGGGTATCTGCTAAAACAATATGTATATAATGTTTGGGGGTTCTAAGTAATTTTCTTGCAAAATAAATGTAGATTTTTACATGTAGGAGAGAAGTGTCAGAATTGGCCTTGGTGGCAAGGAGATAATTACCATAAATAAGTAATATACAGATAAATAGTATATATTATTTTTAAGGTAATTTACTATATTTTCAAAAACTGTACTCAGGCAGGTGGCTTAATTGACAAATTATTGAAGTTTGAAGTTATAACTTTGAACCAGTAATTTCACAGTAAATTGATAAATGATAAATTATTATCTTATACCATATAGCATAATCATTTATGATTTAGCTTGTACCTTTTCAGCAGCAGCAGATTCTCATTCTCCCCGTTAACTGTGTGAGAAAAACATTGTATTATGAGTAAATCTTATACACATAAACCCATGTTTTTCCTTGTAGTTAAGAGGGCTGGGCAGGAAGGGAGCATTTGACTTTTAGACACATGCCTCCTTCTATGACACTGCAGTGAGAGGTCAGCCTCCACTGCAGCATTTTTACTGGACAGCTTGGGCCAATGGTGCATTATCATTGGTCCAAGGCTCCAAGCTGTCAATTGAACTCAGTGCCTCTGACGAGAAGTGTGGAGAGGCACTGTAAGCTCATCTTCTCAGTCTGCTGCAGAGTGTGCCTGCTTGTATTTAACCTCCCTGGCGGTTTTCCCGAGTGTGGCTCAGGGTTAAAATTCAGGACCATTAGCGGTAACCCCGAGCCACACTCGGGATCGCATTGCAGGATCCTGGGGCGGCGTTACTTACCTTGTCCCCGGGATCCTGCGATGTCACCCGCAGTGTCCGAGGGCTTCGTCCTCCTCCGAAGCCTCTCTGTGCCAGGCTCCGTTCCCTGCGAGCGGCGCGATGCACGGGGGCGGAGCCTGGCGGCAAATTAAAAAAAAAGTAAAAATCATAACACATACAGTACTGTAATCTTACAGATTACAGTACTGTATGAAATGATTTCACATCCCTTTTGTCCCCAGTGCTTTGGCCCATGCCCTGCATGCAGTTTTACATGATATACACTGTTCTTTCTGCCTGGAAACTGGAGATTGTCCATAGCAACCAAAAAGTGTCCCTTTACATCAAAAGTGGCTTTAGACCAGCTAGAAAACAGCGATAGTAAATTAGAACACTTGCAGAATTGAGCGATAGTGAATTGTGGGGAAATTTATTTTATTACTATTTTTTTTAATTTTTTTTAATTATTTATTTTTATTTATTATATTATAATTTGTGTTTTTGTGTTTCAAACTTTATCATACCCGGGATATCTACTAGACTCTGGTTTGGACAGATTTAAGTGTGTTATTGTTAAGATTTACAGACCTACAATATAAAACGCCAAATTTCCATGCAAAATAATTGTACCGCTTTCAGCACCTAAAATCCGAAATAATCATACCGCCAGGGAGGTTAAACTGGCCGCTCTGTATGTAGCTTCTGACAGGCTGCGCAAGGAGCCCCGTATCTCCGGAACCATAGATGATAGGAGCTCCAAATTTTGATCAGTGACGGGGTAGGACTTCAGGTCACCAAGCTATGACCCTCAAAGTTGATCTTTTTTTTAAATCTGCCTCACCTGCCTCCCCTGACTGCATGTCCCTGTAAGGGAAGCATTTGCTAAGGCAAGTACTCTGTTGTCTAAATATTGCAGGTTGCACTGCAGGTTGCAGTCATCAGTTCTAAGCTAGACACAAAGTTAACTATATTTTATATTGATAAATCTGATCTTAGTCTTAGTCTTGGATGCATTCACATAGATAGAGGCTTACAGTATATTTATTATGCCTTTCTAAAATATTTCAGATAATTCAGAATGTTCCAGATAAAAGGAAAGATTATAACATTCCAATATTACTTTAAGAGAGCAACCCTTTAGTAGTTAACTATGAGGCACAGGTGCCAATATAATTTGCACTTTAGTATACTGTTTTTCATCTCAATCACACCCTTTGCTTAAAAACAAAATTGAATTTGAAAATTTTTTTTTCAAGGGGTAAAATTTTTTTTTAAAGAGGCTTTACGTGCCTCTTTAAAACAAACAAAATATAACCACTTGTGTTTTCATTGATTGAGGGACATAGGATTCAAAGACATTTTGGTTATACTGCTACCTACAGGGTGATTTGAAGGCTGGCAAATGAAAACAATGACCAACCTGGTATAATCACTCCAACTATTCCTCTTTGCTAGTGTCCTAGGGTGATGGACATCTCTTCTTTACCAAGAAAAGTTTCAATATTTTTTACTTTTTAATGTAGTCAATAATTTATCTGCATGCTGCTTGAGCTGGTCTCTTCATGGCAGCTATCTGAATCAACATATCATCAGCAATAGCTTTGGATGCCATACCCAGACCCTGCTGACCTTGGTCCACAGCTGTGGCACAGCCTCTGGTGTGACCCAGTCTCTGAATACTCACCCATGTGAGCCAAGCATCAGGGGGCTACTTTGTTTTTTGGAACTATTGGGTGCTACACCACTGGGTTAAGTCTCAGGGACACACACTCGGTGCACTTTTTCCACCATTCAGCATAAAGTATCACTTTCCCTCAAGTAGTCCTTATCACAAGAAATACGGAGTTTCGTATTGGTTATTCATTCATTTTAGGTCACTGAACTTCTGCTTCTAACAGTCAGTTATTAAAAGCTCAATGCTTTTTACTCTGTAATGAAGCTAAATTGTTGTCTCTTGAGTTGCAACCTTTTGGATCTAAAACACAAGAGGAGAGGTCTCACTGAATTGGTCCCTTCCTTTGATTCACAATCCAATAAAAGTTATAGGTCAGCCTGCAGTGTTCTCTCTGAAGGACCTGATACTGCCAGCTTGGAACATTGTCCCCTGATGGAGTCCTAACACTTTTTGGATTCTTCCTTGACTTTGTCAGGTGTGGCATCCTTCTTTGTTTTAACCTGAGAATTTAATGGCCTTTCAATGTCTCTTGTCTCTTTAATACCCTCTTGAACACCCTCATTTAATGGCTGTAAGAGTACCTCATAAAAAAAGCCTAGACATCAAGCTGAGAAGAATAAGTGTTTATTTTGTTTATGCAAGGCTCAGTTTCTAAGGTCAGACTCAATTTAATAACCCAGTTCCACCAGAAAGCCTATTCCATATGTTCCCCAAACCTGCAGGCAAGCTCAATTTTGCATGGAGGGGCACCTCTAATTCACAAATTGTGGGGATGTTCATTAACCTTTGCAGACATCTGGACAGACAGCATCTGAGATGTAAAAGAGAAAGTGTAAAAGAGATGGGCTTTTAAGCGGTGGTCCCCATAGGTATGTTGAGGTATATCATATATATGCATCAGTCATCTTTATAATCATGTAAAAAGTTTATTATTTAATACATACAACATTTATACAGAAGAGAAAAGGAAGGGGCAACTATAGGCCCACATGCATGTAAAAGCACATATACATATCATTAAGACATCAAACACATGTTACACGGGATCTGCCAACATGTTTTGCGGTATACATCGCTTCTTCAGGGCTTTATTCTCTGTGTTCTGTGTGTGAATCAAAACATCTAGTGTATGTATAAACAAGACAGAGTTAATAACTGTACATGTTATCATACATTATAATATATATGCAATATCCTGTCCCCAAGCAGAAAAAGGGAGGAATGTAAAAAAAAGGGGGGGACAACAAAATAAATATACCTAGGGTGTTGGATGTGTTCGAGCTAGGGGGAGATCAAATAGAAGCTTCACCTTGCTGATATAGTGCATGGACAAGACCCAGTCATCATATATAGTACCTGTTATAAAATACAGGAACACCTAATGAAAACAAACCAAAAACAAACCAAAACCCCTAGCTCGAACACATCCAACACCGTAGGTATATTTATTTTGTCCCCCCTCCCTTTTTTGACATTTTCCCCCCTTTTTCTGCTTGAGGACAGGATATTGTAATCGATGTATACCACAAACCATGTTGGCAGACTCTAACATCCGTGTTACTGTGTTTGATGTCTTTATGACATATATATGTGGTTTTACATGCATATGGGCTTATAGTTGCCCCTTCCTTTTCTCTTTTGTATGAATATTGTATGTATTAAATAATAAACTTTTTATATCTTTATAAAAATGACTGATGCATATATATATATATGATATACCTCAACATACCTATTGGGACCATCGCTTAAAAGCCCATCCCTTTTAAACTTTCTCTTTTAACTATTTATTGGGCTGGTGCGCCCTTTGTTTTGAGTCTGCAGGACTCTGTTGCCTTTAACAGGCCCTCGTTTATGAATTAATATATACAGCATCTGAGATGCCAACCTCCTTCTTACTTCATGTCTTCCAATCTTCTGGTGTCACCACTCCTTATGACCTCAGACCTCTATGTAGCCCTTGCAGGTCTTCTGAAACAAGGAGTTTTAATCTCTAGTTTCTGTATCGGAAAGATTAAAATGATTTTATTTTAACCTTTTCATAGTTCCAAAACCAAAAGGGGCATGTGTGTACAAACAGTTCAAACCTTCAAAAGATTTGGTTGGATACTGAATCTTTAGACATTATGGTTGGAGCCAAGTCATGACTTGGAGTAGTAGGTCTGATCATGAACACAGCTCAAGCCAGAATTTTTTTTTTCCATAAGAAACTTAAACACTCTCCACTTCCAGACATGAACTCTTCAATCCAAGAGTTTCCTGACTCTTCACTTATGCATAAGAGTCAGGGGGCTAATGGTAGCCTCTCTTTAAGTAGTCTGTTTTGCCCAGCTTCACTGCTGACCCCTACAACTCAACATCCTGTCATCATTGGACAAATTGGTCTTCTGTCCTGGTGGCCCAGGAATGCAGCTTTAGAGTCAGGGAAATCTTAATTTCAATCTCTTGGAAGATGCATGTCAAGCTGAAAGACTGGGGAGAAGTCACAGATGCCTTGCTGGTGCAGGGGACTTGGATTCTAGAGGAGACCAAACCCCCAGCCACCAGCTGGCACTTTGGACAATTTAACAATGCTGGACATCTTGATCGTCTTACAGTTAGGATCCATTCAGACAATGCCACAGTATTGGAGTACATAAATGATTAGGGAGGAACCAGAAGTCTTGATGGAGCAAAAGAAAAAGTATGGATTATCCACTGTTCACATCCCAGATGTAGATAATTGTCAGGCAGACTATCTCAGAAGACAGCGTCTGAACCAGAGCGAATGGTCTGTACACCCAGAAGTGTTTCAGAACCTGTGTCATAGGTAGGGCATGCCACATGTTCACCTCTTGGTTTCCAGATTCAACAAAAAAATTGACAGGTTTGTTTCTAGGTGCAGAGGTCCCTGAGGGTGAAATGAATGCTCTACTTGCTTTGTGGGATTGAGGTGGAGGATATTTCTGTGAGCATTATAGCAGGTCCTGGCAGAAACTCTGTGGGTCCTTCCAGATAAGCCCGAAATTCTGTCCCAATATTATCCTGCTACATGGTCACAGGTTTTAATGCTCAGGTCTTGAGGGACAAAGGCCTCTCTGATGTGATGATCCTCACAATGTTAAAATCCAGGAAAGAAAGTTCCTACAAAGTCCACCATCACACATGGAAAGTATAATTCACTTATGAAAAAAAATGTCATTCAAGAAAATAGTCTGTGTAATGAATCAGGCCTGAAAAAAATGGCCCTGAGTACTATCAAGGGTCAGATCTCAGTGCTTACAATATTACAAAGACTACTAGTCACTCATGTTTTGATTAGGACCTTCATACAGGGTGTTTCTCATGTGGCTCCCTTGTTAGATCCCATGTGTTTCTGTGGGATTTGAATTTGGTTCATTGTCAATTCAGAAAACATCATTTGAACCTATCAGGGAATCTTCTCTTTCCACACTCACAAAGTTGTGTTCCTTATTACCATCACCGCTGGACATTCTGTGTCTAAACGGATAGCTTTGTCCTGTAAAGAATTTTTTTCTGGTCTTACACAAGAACAAAGTGGTATTAAGGCCCTTCACCTTCTTCATTCCCAAGGTGGTTTCAACTTTTCACCAGGACATTGTGCTTCTATTCCTCTTTCTGGCTTCAGTAGAGTAAAAAAAGAATTCCTTTCATTGTCTGGCTTAAGAATATTTGTCTACCTTGCAGTCACTCCTCTATTAGAAAGACCGACTCTCTTTGTCATCCTAGATGGCCCATATGAAGGAAATCACCTTCTCTTTTTTCAGTGACCCAGACAATTCATCATTTTGTGGTTATGGTCTTAAACATTGAATATTGCCCTTTCCTATTAAGGCACACTGTACTTTTGAATGCTTCTTTAGCATCAGGCAATTGTGTCCCAGATTTTCAAGGCTGCTACCCGGTCTTCTATTTACATGTTTTTTAGTTTTTACCAGGTGGATGTAAAGGCCTCTTCTGATGCAATCTTCAGGTTTAAGGTCCTTCAGGAAGCTTGCACTTTGGTGGCAATCCCCCATTTGCTTATAGTTGGTCCTGTTAGCATTTTGTTTTCTGTATTGTCCACCCCTCAGTTGGGCTCATTTTGGGTAACCCAAAATTCTTTGAATCCTATGTCCCTCAAAGAATGAGAAAGAACATAGTGTATTGTACTTAACTTAATATCTTTTTCTTAGAATTCATTAAGGCACACAGGTCCCACCCCTTGTGTTTTTGGTCTTGATTTTGGCACTGCTTTGTTACAAAACTAAGACAAACAGGGAGGGTTTATGCTTAGCTGTCCACTATTTTTTTGTTTGTGGATTTTCAAATCCACCTGTATAAGGCAAGATAACCCATATGCCTCAGAATCATATGTCCTTCAATGAACTCTAAAAAAAGGATTTTACAGAAAATATAAATATCATAATTTTCCTTTTTTCCTAGCAGTGTGTGTGTGTGTGTGTGTACACTCCTCATGGCTTTTGGCACACTCTCAGCATCAGATGCAGATAATGAAACAAGAAGATGCATGCAAAGAACAGTCACAGGGAGCTCGCACCTGGCAGGAGTGAAAATTCAAAGAAAAGACTGCCAGATGTTCAAGTATGCTATGCATATTTGTACATTAGAGCAAGAATAACTGAGGGCCAAACAAACTTTTGTTCCACTTATAAAGGAATTTGTTATGTCCATCCTGCTCTATGTAAATATTACAGGCTTATGTAGCGCTACTCCTGTAGGAGGACTTATTGCACAAAACTTCTGCCCCACAGCCAGGCACAAAACAGGCTCATTCACTCTTTCTGCAAGGACCAGTCTAGGGCATGTTGTTTTTATTTTTGGAGAACTTGGATAGGGTTGAGGCAAGTGGTGGGATACTCCAAAGATTAAAACCATGTACAACTCGAGGACTTGATCTTCCTTTCTGAGCAAACTATAATGAAGTCCAGGCTTGGAACAAACAGCAAACTTTAGCTTAGGTAGTAGTAGTTAGGGCCACAAGAGCAAAGTCCCTTTAAAATAGGATATTATCTGGACAGAGCTCTTCAGAACACCAGCCGACATCCTCTTTAACAGACCCACAGCTATAAGGCATAGAGGGGTAGCTAGAACATAGATCTCTTAGGTTATGTACTCACAATGCCCAAGAATAGAGGGCAGTCTCCTTCCAATCTTCCCAGCCACACCCTCCAGTGATACCAGGCAGACAGCTCCCCTCATTCATCTTCTTTTGAGCACCTGGGTCTCAGCATTCCCCCCCTCAGGTCACCTACCTGAGGCCTCTATAACAGGAACTTCTGGCTGGGAGGGAAGCATACCCCCCAGGCTGGGCTCCTCCACTCTGGGACAAGAACCAGAGCTTGTTGTGCTCCCAGAATATATGCATTCTCCCAGCATGTCATCAGAGCCTGCCTCTCTGCGATAGGCCGGGCTGCATCCATATTCATGCTGCCTGCATAACTCCACACCAATCATCCAGAAACTTCTCAAATTACCTAGCTACAGACTGTCTGTGAATAGAATAGGTAAATGATGGTGCACAGCCAATCAATATTTCTATATTTCTCCTTTTTATACTGGGTACCATATAGTATGTATATTTGGTTTTATGTGTGCATTACATGACTCTGTGGGTTTGATTTACTAAAACTGGAGAGTGAAAAATCTGGTGCAGCTCTTCACAGAAACCAGCTTCCAGTTTTTTTTGTCAGAGCTTAATTGAACAAGCTGAAGTTAGAAGCTAATTGGATACCATGCACAGCTGCAACAGATTTTGCACTCTTCAGCTTTAGTAAATCATACCCTATGTGCTGCTTATACATAAAAGTTATTATGTTTGCTGCCATTGATTTTATACACTGGAAAGAAAAAAAAAATAGTATTAATATTAACGCCAAAAAATCCTCATCTACTGGAACTATAGACAATCTACTTTTGTGTAGCCATTAGAGTGCTTTTTTCCCCAGCATAATCAGCTAACCATTGTCCATCATAGCATATTGAGACTTGTGAATACTCAGCAGCTCCAAAGTAGCATTTGACTCTCATGCCCCGTACACACGGTCGGTCATTGATCGGACATTCCGACAACAAAATCCATGGATTTTTTCCGACGGATGTTGGCTCAAACTTGTCTTGCATACACACGGTCACACAAAGTTGTTGGAAAAACTGATCATTCTGAACGCGGTGACGTAAAACACGTACGTTGGGACTATATTTTTATTTATTCTGAGCATGCGTGGCACTTTGTGCTTCGGATTTGTGTACATCGTTCCATCGGAAAATCTGACCGTGTGTACGGGGCATAAGGATGAGGGACCCTTTCTTTGACCTATGTTTTATTCTGAGCATACTGTTTATGTTTGCCCTTTTTTAAAACTCATGCGCCAATTCACAATTAGATAAAATACTGTATATACAGAAAATACTTTCAAATATGAATTTCAAAACTCATCACAAAAACAAAGTATCCAACATTTGAGCAGTTTTACCAGAAAATAGAAAACAGAAAGTACAGAAGGTCAAGGATGGGATTTCAACATTTTATTATATAAGCCAATTACTGTATATGGATGCAGAAACATAATTCTTTGTGTAGTAGTGGCAAGTGTTGCCTATGAAAAATACATTACTTGTTCATGTTTCATTTTTCTACAATCGAATAATGGGAAAAAAATAAAAAAAAAGGATCCTACAAGGTAATAAATATTTTTTTTTAGATAGTGTTCTTTTCTATTGTCATTTTGTCTATTGTGTTTACAGACTTAGCATTGTACAACTTTCATGACCGCACAGGGAGATATCCTGGAAGGGTGCACTCACAGCTGTAGTTTTTGACCTCTTTTAACTATTTATTGAATTTCAGCTAAGACATTTGCTACCTTACCCTATTCCCATCCTTTTCATTTCTTTATAAAAGCTGTGTCACTGCACATGACTCCTGCTGTTGCACTCAGAAAGTACAGTGGGGACGGAAAGTATTCAGACCCCCTTAAATTTTTGACTCTTTGTTATATTGCAGCCATTTTCTAAAATCATTTAAGTTAATTTTTTTTCCCTCATTACAGTATACACAGCACCCCATATTGACAGAAAAACACAGAATCGTTGACATTTTTGCAGATTTATAAAAAAAGAAAAACTGAAATATCACATGGTCCATTCAAGAACAGTCACTGAGTTGTTGTGAAGCCACTCCTTCATTATTTTAGCTGTGTGCTTAGGGTCTTTGTCTTGTTGGAAGGTAAACCTTCGGCCCAGTCTGAGGTCCTGAGCACTCTGGAGAAGGTTTTCGTCCAGGATATCCTTGTACTTGGCCGCATTCATCTTTCCCTCGATTGCAACCAGTTGTCCTGTCCCTGCAGCTGAAAAACACCCCCACAGCATGATGCTGCCACCACCATGCTTCACTGTTGGGACTGTATTGGACAGGTGATAAGCAGTGCCTGGTTTTCTCCACACATACTGCTTAGAATTAAGGCCAAAAAGTTCTATCTTGGTCTCATCAGACCAAATAATCTTATTTCTCACCATCTTGGAGTCCTTCAGGTGTTTTTTAGCAAACTCCATGCGGGCTTCCATGTGTCTTGCACTGAGGAGAGGCTTCCGTCGGGCCACTCTGCCATAAAGCCCCGACTGGTGGAGGGCTGCAGTGATGGTTGACTTTCTACAACTTTCTCCCATCTCCCAACTGCATCTCTGGAGCTCAGCCACAGTGATCTTTGGGTTCTACCTCCCTCTCCAAGGCTCTTCTCCCTGGATAGCTCAGTTTGGCTGGACAGCCAGCTCTAGGAAGGGTTCTGGTCGTCCCAAACGTCTTCCATTTAAGGATTATGGAGGCCACTATGCTCTTAGGAACCTTAAGTGCAGCAGAAATTTTTGTTGTACCCTTGGACAGATCTGTGCCTTGCCACAATTCTGTCTCTGAGCTCTTCAGGCAGTTCATTTGACCTCATGATTCTCATTTGCTCTGACATGCACTGTGAGCTGTAAGGTCTTATATAGACAGGTGTGTGGCTTTCCTAATCAAGTCCAATCAGTATAATCAAACACAGCTGAACTCAAATGAAGGTGTAGAACCATTTCAAGGACGATCAGAAGAAATGGACAGCACCTGAGTTAAATATATGAGTGTCACAGCAAAGGGTCTGAATACTTAGGACCATGTGATATTTCAGTTTTTCTTTTTTAATAAATCTGCAAAATGTCTACAATTCTGTTTTTTTCTGTAAATATGTGGTGCTGTGTGTACATTAATGAGGAAAAAAATTGAACTTAAATGATTTTTGGAAATGGCTGCAATATAACAAAGAGTGAAAAATGTAAAGGGGTCTGAATACTTTCTGTCCCCACTGTATCTGCTTTCAGCACACATTTAGCCTGATTTACTATGAAGTGAGTGGAAATGAGGCAAAGTAAGGTGAAGTGAAATAAATCCAGACTTGTTTTTCTGAAGTGTAAAGTGAGGGGAAGTAAAGCTGCATTCACTTTATACATCCAACCATGAGCAAGGGATGTTTGAAACAAACATAGAGTCATCTCTCATCACTTTTCAAAATAGTAAAGCAGGTTGTTTTACTATATTTCACCTTATTACTTCACTTATTTTTCCTTGCTTCACAATTGTTTAAACCAGGCCCATCATGTTTAAAAAGTAGTGTTTTTTCTTACAGGCATGAAGAACATTTGGCTGTACTGCTTTTCCTTCTAATTGCTTTCAAGGTGGTGAGATCCCTTTGTCATAACACAGAGTGAAGAAAGTATAAGAAGAGTGGGTGAAAAGGTACCTATAATGATGGTACCTCAATTTTTTTCTACTGGACCGTGATGACAATCTCACAACATGGATTCATGCTTGTAATATGTCTCAAAGTTTAAAAATGATGCATGAACTAGGGGAAAATTTCAGCACAAAGTTTCCTTTCTTGATGTCATTGGCAGTTTCAATAGTTACATGGAGAAGGAGAAGCAGTCTCCTATTTTCATTAGAGGATACCAAACCATTAATTTTCAAAAGACACAACATAATCTAGAGTCACGTCTTCAGATTCATTGTGGGTTCTGTTTAATTAATGACTTGCAAATAGTGTTAGAAATTTACAAAGACTGCATTAACCCCTTTGCACCAACCACACACATATATGCGGCCTCACAGAAGTGGGCTTTTTTCCGTGGGGCCGCTTATATGCATACCTACCTTTGTGCAGAGAGTGCACAACACTTCGCACTCCCAGCACAGAGACCAGGTCTCACCGAGAGCCCTAGGTCTCGTATTAACGGTTGGGACCCGGGACTGTCAGTTCTATGTCACCTGATCGCTGTGATAGCCTCTGATTGACCATCACAGTGATCAGTCACTGTAAGCCCTCCCCGAGTTTTCTTCCTCTCCAAGTGTGTAAAAAAAATCTAAGAAAAATGTAAAATAAAGAATACAAAAAAATTAAACAGATAACAAGATCAAGGTCACCAGGGTTATTGTTAGGGTCAAAGTCAGGGTCAAAGTCAAGGTACAGACCAAAGGTCATGATCAGCATATTTTGTGTGGAATAAAACGAACACTATTTTATCTGGTATCACTGTCAGATTCAGTGTGTAGGCAGAATATAAACAATGCAAAATGCGCACCATTCTTTCTGAGCTGTACTACGGGTACAAACAACAACTAACATACACATATGTGGTATCACTGCAATTGTCATAAGACTTCATTTTGGGTTGTTTACTATTTTGGGCCAGTTTTACTTTGATAATAAAAAAACAGGAGATATCCATTACCTTTTACACCACCAAAAGAAAGCCCAATTTTTCCTGAAAAAAACAAGGTATAATCCACCTGGACACACTAAGTAGTGACAATATGTAGTTTTACTAACACATGTCAAAGTTGCAAAACTGAGCTTATGTTTTTAGATTTGTTTTACCTTTAGGTGTGAAGGGGTTCAAATGCAAATACTAAGTTATGAAGTCATTGGATGCCTTACATGTACACAGCTTTAGGTTCTCAGATACCCTGTGCTGCTGCTTAAAAATAGCAATTATACCCAAAAATATACACTTTACAGTGGGATTCCCTGGAGCCTTCTATTTGAGACTCATCACTTTCACTTCAATCCTGACCACTGTTCAAAGAGATATGCACTGGTTACCTCATCGGGGCACTTAACTCCAGAAGAAATCTAAGTATGTGCATGGACTAGCTACTACTTTGAAAAAAAAACAGCATAGAGTACCTGTGGATCTAAAATCATAGCACTTGTGGGTTAAAGTAGCCTTTCAGAATATATCATCACATGATCTCATACATTCTATTGGAGATTGTTGAATTAGACTCCATGTCAGCTTTCAGCAGACAGGTAATAAGCTTTGTAACCGGATCCCTTTTTAAAATGAGTTAAAATGAAAACTGGACAACTAGTGTGCAATTTTCAGTACCCTAATCAGTCTGATTTACTAAAGAATTTAGTTATTTTGCAGCCACTACTTTAGGAGCTGCTGTCAACTATTTGACCAGGGTTGTACAGGGAGGAGTGCATGAGTGTGGAGCCATTGTCACCTGCATCTCCATAGTAACTGAGCCCTTTACACAGAGGTTGTCAGAGGGTAATTTATCTGTGTGGGACAGACAGCTGATGTAGAAAGCCCTGCAGATAATGTCAATCATGCCTTTCAAACTGAAAAGTAGAAAAGAAGAAGGGCCCATTCACATTTGCAGGGTCTTGTTTGGTGAATTAGCGTACACATTTTAATGTGTATTATGCTGCATGTTCATTTAAATGGGCTATCAATGCACTACAATGAACCAAAAAAAGTACCCACACTACTTTTCCCAATGCAGCACACTAAATTGCATGGTTGTGCCTTACCAGGCATTGCAGTGTTCTACCAAAATGAATGCCACTGTAACACAATTACATGTGTATGGTGCATCGCCATGCAATACAATACCCACCTCTGGAATGCTACACTGTTAAAACACACTACTGTGCACTACCATGCATGCTGTGGTGCTCTGAATTTTTTTTTTTCAGGTGTTAAGGTTCATTACAGCACAATAATTTTGAACGTGCTGCCAAACACAATGCAATGTATCTTAATGCACAAAATGCGTTGCTATTTCACAGCCTTCTAGATGTGTTGTGGCAACACTTGAGGTCCTCTGTAATTTCCAGGATGGACACCACTGCTTTAAGCCTCGTGCACACTATCAGATTTTCCAACGGGAAATGTGTGATGGCAGGCTGTTGGCAGAAAATCCGACCATTTGTACACTCCATCTGACAATTGTTGTCGGATTTTCCATGGACAAATGTTGGATGGCAGGTTTTTATATTTTCCGCGGACAAATGTCTGTTGTCGGATTTTCCGACTTGTACACAAGTCCGTCGGACAAACGTCCAAAGTACAAACACACATGCTCGGAAGCAAGGAAATGGAGAATTAACATTTGTGACGTGGCAAATTATGAAATCTCGAAATGCAGCTCACATTCTCTTCTTCTTTAATGGGATAATAATGAAGCTGCTTTGCTGGTGATACTGATGGAGTTATTGCAAACAAATTTTCAAAGGCTTTTTTTTTTCTAGTGATATCAAGAATAATATTATTATGCTTTTTTTTTCTTTTTTTTTTTTTTGGGTTACCACAACACCATTATCCCGTAGTTTTTAAGATCAAAGATACAACTATGTTGATGTCAATTTTACATTGTATTTTTTTAAATGTAACTGCCTACTCCCAAACTGTCATTTGAAGTAAAACACATAGCCAAGTATTATTCTCCACATTTTTTTTATTGTGCATTAAAAAAAGAAAACAAATAAAATGCTATCTGCCAATAGAACTTAATCAAAAAGTGCATTCCATGCATCCAAAAATATAGAAAATATAACCAATCAAATCATTATTATTCAACCAAAAATTAAAATAAAAGCCTCATGTATGTGTCCTGCTTCTTAATATAGGGGGTCAACAATACCAAGAGTTGGTGAAAGCAGGGGTCCGTCATCCAGAGATAATTCCAAAAAACATCTGGATTATTCTCCTGGAGGTCCCGCAGCAAAGGCATATGACATAATTGGTCACGATTAATAAAGCAACCAATATTTGGTCCAAGAACTCCTCCTCCTGTTCCTGGACTGGACTTGGTGAGTGACCTAACTGGCTGTTCAGTATGGCTGTACACAGTAGCTGTGTATTTAGCAGTTTGGCTGGGGTTTCACTTTAAAATACAATAGTGAAAACTACCTGTATAATTCTTATTCTATTAAAATGATCACATAAAAGCTTGTATTTTGTCCAACAGTTTACTGCTTGAAAGTTGATTTTTTTAATACTGGCATGGGTAATCTCTTTTTTTTTTTTCAAAAAATTACAGTAAACTTCAAAGTACGCCTAACAATTAAAACGATCCTTTTGGGTAACGTGGAAAGATGTAATCAATTTTATTCACATTCCAAGCATCAGCTGCTATTATGGTAAAGTAATGTCTTATTGACATATGGTTATTATCATAAGGACAATGTGCTTCAATTGATCCAGCTCCATGAGAGAAAAATACATGAAAAGAATGATATTATTTTAAAATCTGGCCTTTTTTATCAAGTATTACACAAAGCCGGGCCCAGAGTGACACTTTCAGTAACAATATAATTAATTTGCTGGAAAAGAATTCATCAGCTAGTGCTCTATACTATACTATACTATACTATACTATACTATACTATACTATACTATACAATACTATACAAACAAACAAACAAACACACATACACACACATACACACACACACTAGTTTCTGTGCATGTAAAGATATACTGTATAAATCTTAAAGCAGTCATCTTTCTCCTATAGGAGGTGAAAGGGTTGCAAAGGGTGAAATCATGACCACCCTTATGTTTATTGGGGCCAGCAGGCAACTTAGTCACCAACAATATGTGTGCAATGTGCCGAAAGGATGAGACCGCTGAACAGAATCACTGTGAAGATCTGCCACACTGCAACTCAACCATCGATCTTCATCAATCTATGTGTATGCTGTCTCTGGTGCTGCTTTTAATGTGTCAGATCCATTAACGTAAGTGAGAAAGTCTCTGACAGACAAACAGCATAAGAAAGGAAGAAAAGACTATCAGTGGACCTCCAGCATAGAGGGGCCTTCACAGTAGGGCTGTAGAGGAACTTGTAATTGGGCAATAATGGTGCTATAACCCTTCACCTAAAATTACATCAACTTATTTCTAGAGATTCAGATTTTATTCCATAGATAAATACATATCATATTTTGGCTGCTAATGTTTTATACAAATATTTTAAAAGGCAAAGGGATTGCTGATTTATCTTCCTTGTCTCAACACTTGGCACTGGATTCAACTGTAATATTTTGTCTTGAAGATTACGCTACACATTTCTAGAAAGTGGCAGGACAGCTAAATCATTATTGCTGAGCAGTCAGGGAAAAATGAAGTCTATCCATCAATACAGAATAGCCTATGAAATATTAAGATCTCAGAGGGGCTGTATTCAGGTAAAGGCTTTGCACGTGCTTTAGAAATCATTTCAGCCATATTTACTATACTGAGACTGCTCACTTGCATACATATTATTCCAATTAAGATCATTGAAGGAAAACTCCAGCTTCATTAAAAATGTATTTGACATGTATAATTGCTGTACAAACCATTTTCTAATTTAAAGAGAAACAGACATTTTTTTAAAAACTTGTGTAATGCATAAAATGCTCTGTGTACTTGGGCAAAATTTGATATTGGACCTGTACACAGTCAGCTTTACTACTACACCACTGGCCATGAATCACTGGCTATCAGTACACAACAATTTTTGCTCAGAGGGTTTTAAATAGGTAAAGTGAATTTGTCACATTACCAAAAGAAAAACAAATCTGCTGAGAGATAATACATGTGCCTGCAGTAGCTTTCTACCTGAATACTGTACTATTCTTATTAGGCAAAGTTTTGACACTTTCTAGGTGTCAAATCATACTCCTCCCTCCTCACACATATTTGTTTTTCAGCACAATTATAGGCCAATAGGAATTTATGGAAATTGGTCTTGTCAATCTCCATATCAATATAAGACAGAGCAGCTACATGAAGGGAGGAACCACTGAAAACTGTTGTGACCATGGGGGATCATCAGTCCCAAAAGTGTTGGTTTCCAACCAGATTTCAGGTGATGACCCAGGTGGACTTACAGTATGTGGAATAGTCACTGGAAAGGTAAGTCTTTTTGAAAAAGAATATCTCTTTTACTGTTTTAGATTTCTCAAATAGTTGCTTTTTTTTTTAATTATTCTGGTTGATTCAAAGTGCTAGGTTAAGAAATAAGTTAGGGTGAATATATAGGTAAGGTTTCAGGTTTAGATTAAAAATGGTTAATTTTTGGTGTTGGGTTACATTTCTAGCTGGAAGAGAGAGGAATTAAGCATTAGGCTAATGTTAAAGGTCAATAATGCATATGGAAACCCCTTTTTAAAAGAGAAGTGCAGGATCCTAAAAAAAACAAATATACTGTACATACTAACCTAGATGGCTGGAACATTGATCTGTGCTGCAGCTGTCCCTCACTGACTCTACACCAAGAATTGAGCTATCAAAGACAGAAAATCATTCTCAGGTCTGCTCTGAGCACAGAGTGGTGAATGACAATCACCGCTTTGTGCTTTGCCCCTCCAGCACTCACTGGAGCATGGGACTGTGGAGGGGGCGGGGGAGCTTAGGCTCACAGTGGCACGCTGAGTGGCTGAGCCAGCTGCTGGTCAGGCATCTGGGTGGTTCCTAGTATTATTGTCGGGATCCCTACAGAATCTGGACTGGCTCTGTGACCTTAGCTGACAGATGACTTTAGCCTGTCAGCTTAAACTGGGTCACAAGAGTGCAGAAATAAATGCACTTCTGCTATCCACAGGGGAAGTATAGCCAAATGAGCTTTGGCCCCCTCTGCCAAAGAATTAAAAGTCATACAGTCATGGTTACTTTTTTACTCTCCAGGCCCAAGTGCAGGAGCACTTCTTGCACTACAAACAGTTCTGAAAGAGTTGTGAGCAAATTTTTACAAAAAAATACTGTATTTTCTATTTCAGAATTGAAACACAATTGTATTGCTATTTTCTTTAAGAGGTACAGGCATACCCCACTTTTAAGTACACAATGGGGTTTATTTACTAAAGCTGCAACGTGCAAAATCAGGCTCATTTCTGCATAGAAACAAATGCGCTTCTAACCCCAGCTTGTTCAATTAAGCTTTGGTAATAAAATCTGGAAGCTCATTGGTTTCTATGCAGAAGTGAGCCTGATTTTGCACTTTCCAGCTTTAGTAAATAAACCCCATTGCGTACTTAAAAGTGGGGTATGCCTGTATCTCGTTTTATTGAAATACACATTGAAAACCATCTATTCAAACAATATAATTGAAGATAAATCTTGATTTTCTGCAGTTTCTTTAACAAAAATGTATTTCGGTACATTTGGCTTGTCAATTTAAACTGTAGAAATATGTTGTCTTTTGTATGCAGACAATGTTCAAACACTGGTGACATTTAAAAAAGGATTTTGCATCAATTATATGGATGGATGTTCCGGGGAATACTGTGGTTTAATGATGAGATTTATAAACCTGGCTGTTTTAGTGTGTGTAGGAAGTTTCAGTAATTGGAAGATCAGTTATTGTTCCTATTTGTCTGACTTATTTAGTAAGAAAATAATTCTGTTTTTATTGTAATAGTAAAAACCTTCAATTAACACACTAAAAAGAATGTTGAATCACACGGATGAGCCTCAACAAAATTATGGAACCAAATTAATTAGTAAATCAGAAATGTCTGCAAAAACAAGGGAAACACACATTGATGCCCCCACAGACATATGATTTTCATCCTGTAATTGCTATTTTATTATATTTTACAGTTATTATGTATTTTAGTTTTCTTTATAGCACTGAGATCCCAGCACTGTGAAGTCTTGGTCCAGAAGCTTTGTCCTTTGAAGATCAAGTGGTAAGTTAGGTACAGCTATTCAGGGGTTTATTAAAATTTGAGATTACAGTAAGGTTTAGGTTATGGCTATCATTACGGTATTAGGAGTCTTTTTTTTTTTTTTTTTTTTATGTTAAGTTAGGTTACTCCTTAGTCTTCCAGGAAAGGAGTAATTTTCAGGGATAAGGTAAGCATTACGGTTAAGATTTAGGTGCTAATTAGGAAGTAAAGTCTTCCTTTTTAATTGTACCTACAGGTAAGCCTATAATAAAGCTTACCTGTAGGTACTGTAAATATATTCTAAACTTGCACTGTTTAGGAGATATTTACTATAAACACACAAACATCCTCGGCGAATGCACTCTGAAGAAATGGCCACTTGTGCTGTTTCTTCAGGACCCTATGCCATGACCGGCAGCTCCCGCATGCATGCGCGGGAGTGACATAATCGCAGCTCTGGCCAATAATGAGCCGGAGCTCACGAACCCTGAAGAAACTCTGGGGAAAATGTCAGCCGTCTCAGTGGTGTGTGGGCGCCAATGAGAGAGCTTTGCTCTAAGGTAAGTATTTCATAATGAGCTAGTAGGCGATGCATACTTTTTTTTTCCTGAGTTTACAACCTCTTTAACTACTTAACGGCCGTCTGCCGCAGATGCACTGTGGCAAGGCAGCTTGGCTGCACAAATCGCCGTACCAGTACGGCGATTCATGCACTAGAGTACTTAAATTGTGGGAAAAAAGGACATCAATTCTGGTTGGGTACAACGTCGCACGACTGCTTCATCGTCAGTTGAAGTAACGCAGTGTCATATAGCAAAAAATGGCCTGATCATTAAGGGGGTAAATCCTTCCGGGGCTGAAGTGGTTAAGGTCAAGTTAAGCCCAGTTTCAAAAAAATTTGAAAACATGTATTTATTTTACCATTGGATAGGTGGGTAAGGGTTAGAACTTCTGTCAGGTTTTAAATGCTGTCACTTCTATCACAATTCTTAAACCAAGCCTTGCCTGCAAAGTAAATACTTACTTTTTTTTTCATGTAAGATTTAAAGGCTGTTTATGTTAGCATAGAAGATATTTCTCTTCACATCCTGTGCTGTCTGGCACCTGTCACTTTGAACAGTTGATGGGGAAGGGGGGGCATCTTATTGGGGCATGGAAAGTAATACAACCTTGACAGTAATTCCTAATTTTTTCACTCTACTATTTCCTTTTATATCTCCCAAATATAGAGCTGTGTCCTTTTTGAATAATAAAGCATCATTTTAAAGTTCAGGTTAAAATTAATTGTTAAGATTCAGGTTATAGCAATTGTAAAACCCTGACATGAAACATGAACAAAGCATATCCCTCTATATGGTATGTACTTGTCTCAATCCAGAGCACTAAGTTTAATTTTTATCTGCTGCCTCATTTCTCTATTTGCATAAGTCACTTCTGACAGGTTTTCCAGACACCGAGAGGTAAAAAAAGAGACAGGGGAGGGAGCTCCAGCACACAGCCTTAAGACAGCATGATTGACAGCTTCAGCTCTGTTCCTGTGTGGTGTGTGAAGAGGGATGTGTCCCTTCCCTCAAATCAGCTCTCAATTCTCCTCACTGAGCTCTGCAAAGTGTGACTTTAGCTCCCAACCCTCTGCCTTCTAAAAGTTCAAACAAGCTGTATAAAATCAGCACTTTGAATAGCTGTAGAGAAAAGAAGAAGCAGATAAACAGGTGCAACAACATAGGAGGATTTCTTTCATCCCTGTGTATCACCTGAAACCAGTCACTTCACTGGGTATATGTAAGGGATTACAACCACTTTTTAAGTGTTAAAGTGCACTGTGCCTTGAGTATGCACATTAACCCCATCCTGCCCACCATCTGTATATAAATGTTCCCCACCATGATGTCCTTGGCTGATAATACATTTGTAAACATTTTCCCTTTGAGAGACACCAACATTTATTGCAGCTTTAAGTCCTAGATGTCACTGACAGAGTAAGTCCCCACTGACTGCAAATTAGTCATATAGGTATTGTAAGGCTTCTAAATCTGACCTGGGCATGCAGTCATCAATTGCCTCTGAGCATGACATGGTTAAAGTATTTACATACTGCAAACAAGCAAAGTGGTTTGAGGCCCAACTCCAGGCAGAAATAACAGATACAAATATATGCAGCTCTATATTCAGTAATACATCATTAAATGTATTTTTTAATGTAAGCAGTGTAAGTACCAGAATTAGATTTTTTTATCAGCTCTTGTACAACAGAGCTCATACAGGGATAGGGAAAATCAGCACAATGGTGTGCTTTGGTGCTTATTGGCAAACAATGAAAAATCAGAGCATCGGTCTGTAGCTTCTCCTTTTACTGTCCAGTCACAGGCTAGGGAAAGAAAAAAACTATAAGGGTTACTAAACTGCCACAGAGAAAACAAATCAGAAATCTCACCATGCCAAACAGGGCTATGATGTGTGACAAGAGATACAAATCCTTTGGCAGGCTCAACATTCCCCTTATTTGTAATTCAGCTGTTTGTTTGAAGATCTGCTTTAACCGCTTAAGGACTTCCCCATAGCACATTTACTGCTACAGGGTGGCCCTCCTGCACAGAATTACATATATATATATATGTGATTCTGCACTTCCGCCTAGGGAGCATGCGCTCATGCAGCCAGTGGCCCGCTTCTGCTGTGATTACTTAGCAGAAGCCAATCTGTGGGTGCCAGGCACTGTATGTCCGCTGGCACCCACCAATCATCAGGCGTAGACACAGAACCTAGCTCTGCCCATGTAAACAAGGCAGATCTCTGTTCTGACAGGGGGAAAGGGATGGAATAAAATCCATCCCTTCCCTTAGTAAAAGCACCTAACACAGTACACTTAAACACTGGTTAGGCACACAGTTACCCCTTCAATTGCCCTAGATGTTTAACCCCTTCCCAGCCAGTGTCATTTGTACAGTGACAGTACATATTTTTAGCACTGATCACTGTATTAGTGTCACTGGTTCCCACAAAGTGTCAAAAGTGTCAGTTAGCATCCGACTGTCCACCACAATATTGCAGTCCCGCTATGAGTCATTGATCGCTGCTATTACTAGTAATAAAAATAAATAAAATTTCCAGTATATATACACCATAATTTGTAGACACTATAACTTTTGCGTAAACCAATCAATATATGCTTATTGGGATTTTTTGGCCAAAAATATGCAGCAGAATACATATTGGCCTAAATTTATGAAGAAATTTAGATTGTTTTCAATTTTTTTATTGGATTAGTTTTATAGCGGAAAAAAAATGTTTTTTTTTTTCAAAATTGTCGGGTTTTTTTTTTATTTATAGTGCAAAAAAAAAAAAAAAAACGCAGCCGTGATCAAATACCACCAGAAAAAAGCTTTATTTGTGGGAAAAAAATATATAAATTCTATTTGGGTACAGCATTGCATGAACGGGCAATTGTTAAAGTAACACAGTGCTGTATCACAAATAAGGGCCTGGTCCTGAAGGGAGCTAAGTCTTCCGGAGATCAAGTTGTTAAAACACACCCTAATTCACTTCTTTAGTTATAAGCATTGTGGAGAAATTCATCTTAAAGGTTCACAACACTGATGCACTGAAATCCCAGCTCCTCCAGGCAGCACAAAATTGGCAGAATTCCAGCATTTATACAAACAGCAGTTTCATAAGCTTAACCATAATGACTTGACAAGGCCCAGGCATGTGAAACATGTCTTCAGTGTGACGGGACTATCGATACCAGCTTGCCTTCCAAGTGCTGTGAGGTGTGCGTTCCACCAGAGGCTTCCATCCCCAGCAGTTACGGCATAGCGAGTGACGTCATCGCTAGTGGCCGGTTACTCGGGCAGCTCCTCGCGCTGAGTTATGGCTTGTCCCCAGCCCCTCCGGTCCTGGCTCTACTGTGGCCACACACAGCGGCAGATCAGCTCTTCCTGGTCGCTGGGCGGTCACCATCCAGTCCAGCTGCTGATACCATTGTTGTGATCCACCATCCATCCAGACACATCTTGGACTGTCCCCAGTGGAGTGATTTAGCAGGTCAGCTACTGTTGATACACACCTCTGGCACTTGTTTTGATCAAGCCTTTTTATCCCTTATTGCCTTCAATAAACATCAAGCTTATTTAAATGACTATGGTTTGTTTCACAAATTGTTGGTTTCCACCATTAACTATATGTTTTCTTGAGACAATAATTGTAGATCCAAGTGCTTTTAGGAACCTTTGCTGCTTGCTGGAAACTGACTGAACTTCAAAATCTCTGTTGTAATATTTGAGTATAACTTACTTAACAGTAAAGCTACAGAGGTCAGTGAGGGCTTCTTTAATGTTTTTTAGTGCTTGTTAAGAGTATGTAAAAGCCTAATGTTCATAGACTGGTGCAAGTGTACTTTAAGCAGTAAATTTAAAGCGTATCCAAAAAGAATAAAAAAAAAATAATGTCAGTCAAAATTGTATACTGTAAAATGTCCCAGCTACTGTATACATTCTGTATGCATCTCATATTGCTTTGCACTACCCCAGGAATATCTATAGCTATACTTCCTAGCCATTAACAATATTGCTAAGAGCTAGTCAGCATTATTATATCCCCTGAGTGGCATTTGTCATAAATACTCTACCTATACAGAATACCTTATGACTTTTGTATGTTTTGTTCCATTGAACTTCCCTACCAAAGTACTGTTTGCTTTTTTTTATTGGCACTCCCCTTACCCTTTCTCCTTGTTTTTTCTTTTCTCTTATATGTTTTTATAAAACTTCAAATAAGGGAAAAAAAAGTGTAAAAAAATAAAATAATTACCAGTCCTTAGATATGGTGGCTATATTAGTTTTCTTGGAGACATAGGGGCTCAAATGCACCTAACAACAAACTATGAATGAGCTCAGGAGGCTCTCAAAATGATCTCAAATATAGGCTTGTTTTGGAAGAGACAAAAAACACTTGTTTTTGAAGATAAAAAAAAACTGGCTCTTGGTGTTAAAAGTTAACAATCAGAAATATCTATCTCACATGCAAAGTTGGGAATCAGACCTACAAGCTACTTTCTCAGATGACCAGTGGCTATCAGTAATCCATTACTCCCATAGGGCCTCACATTGCATTACCCACTGGGAACTGAACCACAAAATAATTTTGAGATGGTATTTTCCCCCTTACAGATTGGCTAAGTTCTACCCGAATCAATCCTCCTTATGCTGGAGAGGATGTGGCCAGGTTGGTAATTTTCTTCATACCCTATGGCAATGCAGGAACTTAAATAGTATCTGGCATTAGACATTCCGGTTGACACCCAACCTGCCTGAAATAACTGCTATGGTTAACCTTAACTACTCCTATAAACACGCTCTGTCCCTTAGAATAAACTCATTTAACAAATTTGAAAAGGCATGGAAGGTATGGAGTGATTGGCCAAGGTCTTCTTCCTAGTGTCTGCAAATTAAATTAGATAAAAAATTATTGAAGAAAATGAATTACTATCTCAACAGTTTGATGACATGGTAGTGTTGCAAGTTTTATCTGACCTGTGTTCTGTATTGTACTTGGGTTACAAGTACAAAATCCTATAGCAAGCAAGTGCTCTAGAAAAACTGTAATGTACAGTATACAGTATGTACTCTGCTGTATAGCTTGCAAATCATTTCAGAAATACCTTGTGCAGTTTCAATGAAAGCAAAATCATATAACTCTAATTACATCAGCTCAAATAATGTTTAAGAATCAGAATGTGTACATTAATATTAAAATCCACAGATTTCACCAATTGTTTGCAAACATGAAAACAAATATATCTACATACATCTAAAGATTCCTCTTTAATAATATTAAAACTAATGTAGAAAGTGCAGCAATGCATAACTGGTCAAAAATCGTCATGCTTTCTGAATACTCTACTGACAATAGTTCATGTTAATAGTAATGATAAATGATGTCTGATGCCATGATACAGTTGTTCACCTCTGCTGTTAACTTTGCTCTTATTGACACGCTCTATGGCATGTGGGTCTGCTCATTTGTTGCCTACCAGCATAATATATGCAGTTTACATTACTAAACATATAACAGAAGCAGAACTATTATATATATTATATATATTATGTATATTTTTTAAACATAAGTCACATACCTTGACCATATAAGACCTGGAATTAGCCATAAGACTTAGTCACATCCCTTGACATATAAACATCATTAACTAAAATACCCAATGTATTCATAAATCATTGTTATGCCTCTCATACTGTTTTTAAAGTAGCTTAGCTCACGCTAATGTACAAAATACAAGGTACAATACATTTACATAATAAAACCTAAATGAATGCAATAAGTAGCATCAAATTTATAACTAGCTGAACGTCTCACTTTATAAAAATAATACTGCAACAGTATTTTTTTGCTGTCATCCTGATTAAAAATTTAACATGCAATTATTCTGTCTTATGTGACATTACATTAAATTAATACCAAGATTTCACATGAATACAAAATTGAGCATGAGATATTTTGAAAGTATATGATATTATATTTAATCTATATGATTTTTGTTGTTTTGTTCAAAATTTAGTTTGTGCATTCTTAACATAGCTAACTTCTACAATGGGAATATTGGTTTTGTTCAAAATGTGTAAAATGTTAACCCTTTACCACCTTTACATCACAAGGATCAATAATTCCAAATTGTTGGACTGTTCTTTTCTCCAAAATAGGAGAAACTACTTTCCACAAAATACAGTGCATAATCAGAAACATCACATTTTCCACATATCTGGGACCCTCTTGCACTGTAGGTGATTTATACTGAATGCAGGCTAAATGTCACTTTAATATTGGTAATTTATTTCAATTTCATCCTCCCAGTTTATATACACATTCTACTATGTCATTTTGCTTTCAGCTCCATTTGGCGTGGGTTCAAAAAAGGTGCTTTGATGCCACTGGTAAGATTCACTCTATGAGGAGTGCAACTGAAATCAAATAACCCCACCAGCAGCATATGTTAAGCTCCATTCACCAGCTGAAAGAAAAGTGGCTAACTCTGGCGTAGAATGGAAGGAACTGACCAAACCTTCTCAAAGATGAAGATGAAAATATGTTTTATTTATATATATCTATATATAGGTATATATATCTATATATAGATATATGTAGATACATCTATCTATCGATCGATCGATCGATCGATAGATAGATAGATATCTATCTATATATATATCTATCTATAGATAGATATAATCTCTATATATATTTTGTCTCACAAAAATGAGTACACCCCTCACATTTTTTCATGTGACAACACTGACAAAATTACACTTTGTTACAATGTAAATTAATGAGTGTACAGCTTGTATAACAGTGTAAATTTGCTGTCCCCTCAAAATAGGGCAACACACAGCCATTAATATCTAAACCGCTGGCAACAAAAGTGAGTACACCCCTAAGGGAAAATGTCCACATTGGGCCTAAAGTGTCAATATTTTGTGTGGACACCATTATTTTCCAGCACTGCCTTAACCCTCTTGGGCATGGAGTTCACCGGAGCTTCACAAGTTGCCACTGGAGTCCTCTTCCACTCCTCCATGACAACATCACAGAGCTGGCAGATGTTAGAGACCTTGCGCTCCTCCACCTTCCATTTGAGGATGCCCCACAGATGCTCAGTAGGGTTTAGGTCTGGAGACATGTTTCATCAGTCCATCACCTTTACCCTCAGCTTCTTTAGCAAGGCAGTGGTCATCTTGGAGGTGTGTTTGGGGTCGTTATCATGTTGGAATACTGCCCTGCGGCCCAGTCTCCAAAGGGAGGGGATCATGTTCTGCTTCAGTATTTCACTGTACATGTTGGCATTCATGGTTCCCTCAATGAACTGTAGCTCCCCAGTGCTGGCAGCACTCATCCAGCCCCAGACCATGACACTCCCACCACCATGCTTGACTGTAGGCAAGACACACTTGTCTTTGCACTCCTCACCTGGTTGCCAACACACACGCTTGATACCATCTGAACCAAATAAGTTTATCTTGGTCTCATCAGACCACAGGACATGGTTCCAGTAAGTCATGTCCTTAGTCAGCTTGTCTTCAGTAAACTGTTTGCGGGCTTTCTTGCGCACCATCTTTAAAAGAGGCTTCCTTCTGGGAAGACAACCATGCAGACCAATTTGATGCAGTGTACGGTGTATGGTCTGAGCACTGACAGGCTGACCCCCACCCCTTCAATCTCTGCAGCAATGCTGGCAGCACCCATATGTCTATTTCCCAAAGACAACCTCTGGATATGACGCTGAGCATGTGCACTCAACTTCTTTGGTTGACCATGGCGAGGCCTGTTCTGAGTGGAACCTGTCCTGTTAAACCGCTGTATGGTATTGGCCACTGTGCTGCAGCTCAGTTTCAAGGTCTTGGCAATCTTCTTTATGTAGAGCAACAATTCTTTTTTTCATATACTCAGAGAGCTCTTTGCCATGAGGTACCATGTTGAACTTCCATTGACCAGTATGAGAGAGTGAGAGCGAAAAACACCAAATTTAACACATCTGCTCCCCATTCACACCTGAGACCTTGTAACACTAATGAGTCACATGACACCAGGGAGGGAAAATGGCTAAATAGACCCAATTTGGACATTTTCACTTAGTGGTGTTCTCACTTTTGTTGCCAAAGGTTTAGACATTAATGGCTGTGTGTTGAGTTATTTTGAGGGGACAGCAAATTTACACTGTTATACAAGCTGTACACTCACTACTTTACATTGTAGTAAAGTGTAATCTCTACAGTGTTGTCACATGAAAAGATATAATAAAATATTTACAAAAATGTGGGGAGTGTACTCACTTTTGTGAGATACTGTGCATATATATATATATATATATATATATATATATATATATATATATATATATATACAGATGCAAAGGTGCAATGGAGGTGTTAAATATACTGTAGTAGGGGGTGTGGCCTGGCTTCAGAGGAAGATGGCAGCATAACCTGTGAGCTCCCGCTGACAGAGAAAGAGTTCTGACGAAAACCGAGGTTTACCACACCACACGATCCCGTGTACCATGGGGACCTCCTCCCGCAGCTCCTCCGCCTGCCGCTCTAGGTCTCCACGCGGCCAGACTGACAGGATCAGCCACAATATCCTGGAGATGTTCTGGACACAGCCCAGCAATATGGCGCCCGGCCGCGGCTCATCTCAGTCAGCAGGCCTAATGACAGGACCCAGCCCACAGATCTCCTCAGACGATGGCGGGGTTGTTCTCACTCCACATCTACAACCCAGCTTACAGGATCTTTGCTCGGTAGCAACAGATATCAAAGAGCAGCGCTAACAGCTGCTATCACAGACCTCAAAATTGATCCGATCGGTCGCTGGCAGGGTACAGGACATAGAAAAAGTCACTGCTTCTCATACAACCGTATTGCGCCGCTCATGTCAAGTCCTTGACACCCACACTTTACAGCTAAGAGACCTTAATCGCCACATGGAGGATATGGACAATCGTGGCAGACGCCATAACCTCCGCATACGTGCCTTGCCGGAATCGATTGACACAACCCACCTACGAGCTGAAGTGACGAGCTTATTCAACACTTTATTGGAGAGACCCCCCACTACGCCAATAGGCATGGAACGCATACAACGCGCCCTGCGCCCACGAGGCAGAGATTCAGATCCACCTCATGATGTGGTCTGAAGGAGGAAATCTTATGCAGAGCTCGCACTGTGAACCCGCTGATTCATAAAGGCTCAAATATTCGACTGTTCCAAGACCTGTCGAACATCACTCTCCAACGCCGGAGAGAACTGCGCCCTCTCCTGGAAGTCCTGCGTAACAAGGAGATTCCATACAGATGGAAATTCCCCCTCGCCTTGTCAGCTTCTCACCGAGGCCGAACAGCACTTCTTAGGGTGCCGGAAGATCTACGCCACTTCTGTGATACATTGGAGATCCCATACACAGAAGTTCCCAACTAGTACGCGGAGTTTCATCCCCCTGCGAAGAGAAATGCCCTAACCATCATGGAACCCATGGAGAACCAGGACCAACGCTTCAGGAGAAGACGTTCACCGTCCGACACCCGGGATCACCACTCAGCTCTGGACCCAAACCACAGATCCAGCCCAACTAAAGCACCGCAACCTAGGAGAGCACGCCGTGACCGTTGAAAGATGTTGATAGAACACACTAAGCTCAGCTAAGTTAACTGGCATGTTCTCTAGTTCTCCCATTGCTTTTACTGTCTCCCTCCTTCTATACTGACTTGCCTGATCTTAACCGTATTACATGGTCCTATCTGGGATTCTAACCTCTCTACCTTACCATAGTAAAACAAAAAGTTATGCCTCTCACAGTCACTTTGCCTGCACGCATGGATCACATTGTACAATACTGCTGTATACGTCACAGCCCAGAAAATTTTTTTTTTCTCTTTTTTTCTCTCTTTTTTTCTTTTCTTTTTTTCCTCGCAAACTGCAAACGCTGAATACTGAAATAGACTATAGTTGGACCAATCCTTTATATCTTTATTCCCATTTGCAGAAGAAGGCTTCCACTCCAGCGACTAACCAACAACACTTGGTTATTTACATCTCTGTTTTTTCCTTTCCTGATCTTTCTAGACATTCCCCCTGCCTACTCCCCTCCCATCTCTCCTTTATTAGGAATATACGTATGTATGTAGGTATATATGTGTGTATGTATGTATATAACTGTACATTTATGCAATTATTTGTGGATAAACACGTTTATATGTATGGATGTACATATGTATCTATGGGCATGAGTACATAGATATATAAGTGTGTTTGGATATGTATGGGTGAATGGATGCACATGTATACAATCTGGTTTAAGATTTACAGGCAGGGTCATTGACAATAACCAATATTACAACCCAAACATTGATATCACAAAACAAACCCAGAGGTTCCCAACACTCATTCGTGCCCCTCGCTGGACCATGCACAGATATACTGGCATATTCTAATAGACGGTTACATCATATATCCCAATATTCACATGACGCTCGTCTGCTGTGAGGTTTGGACCCGGAGAACCTCACGACAGACGTGTTTAAATACCCTCCTATCGAACCCATCTATTGCCTCTTCCAACCGTATCCTCTCATCCACTGCTACAGTAAGCGGTGAACACATACAGCATTAGAGCGTATACACGCTACATGATCCAACGTAGTTTCATAAGTGAGACCATTATGCCCCCCATCCTTTTCCCAGATAGGAATAACAAGGAATTGGGAGGAATTGACAAAAGAATCTCATGTCACTCCTATGTGACATACGTATACTCAATATTTCTTTGTTAATTTTCCAAGCTTATTCCTATATTGTTTCTTAAGGCGGACAGATTTAACCTGTTGATACTTTTGAGTTTACTGTAAAGGTATGTTCCGTGGTTTTGTTCTCCCTAGAGAACCCGAACTATATCCTCTAACAATACATATATAGTGCCAAAGACATTAAAATACTTTCTCACTCGCAGAACCCGTCCCTTACAGGGACTAACATCCTTTCCTACTGTATACTTTCCCCTCAATCCTAGTACCTAACAAATGATTGTTCAATCATACGGTCTCCATGATACACCACAACTTGAGTTCTATAACTCCCTGTCAACCTCTTTACATATACGATTACCTTCCTCTCTGTCGGCGGGTAGCAACCCCTCCTTAGATCACACTACCTTCTGCCGACTCTGGTTACCCCCCAATCAGTGGCTATTAAGAACATTCATACCGAGCTATATTTCTATTCTCACTGCCCACCACTGAACCTCTCCGGTCATACCTGGATACGGTTATATAGTATCCTTGGGTTAGCGAGCAGGTTCTTGCTTTCCTTCCGGAAAAAAACAAAGAAAAATAAAAAAAAAATAATACTCATAGGCTCTTCCACCACTCTCACACGGATACCCCCCTACTGAACTACATTCACGAGTGATTCCTCCTCCCTTCCCCCACGCACCCTTCCCTTACCAGATTTTACCACACTTCACGCAGTCAAACTTCACCTATCTTTCTCCTAGACATAATCCGTCTCCTCAGTAGTGTCTCCATCTTACCACATCTAACAACTATTTCCATTCTTTCAAATATTGAGACCTGTCCCTTTCCCTTACAATGTCACGAAAGACACACAAACTGAACAAATCCTCAACCAAGATCGTTTCTTTAAACGCACGGGGCCTTAATCTCCCAGAAAAACGCTCCCAGCTGCTACTAGACATGCACAGAAACAAAGCGGACATCATCTTCCTTCAGGAGACACACTTTAGAACAGACTCCACCCCTAAACTTTCTAACCCAAGATTTCCAACATTCCTTCACGCAACCAATCACACTGCAAAAACCAAGGGGGTATCTATCCTCTTTGCGAAACATTGTCAGTTTCAAATCAATGACACATTCATTGACGAGGAAGCTCGATACATATTTGTAAAAGGAACTTTAGAGGGCAAACGAATCACTCTTGCCAATATATACGCTCCCAATTCAGGACAAGTCTCATTTTTCAGATCCACATTGCAAAAACTCGCTACATTCCAAGAGGGCCTTCTTGTTCTTGGAGGAGACTTCAATGCCCCTCTTAATCCTCTACACGATACATCGTCCGGCACCTCCTCCATGCAGTACAAAGCACTCCGGGCAATTAAAACACAAATACAAGAGTTGTTGCTACACGACTCGTGGCATACACTTCACCCAAATGTGAAGGATTACACGTTCTATTCGGCCCCACACAACAGACATTCCAGACTTGACTACCTCTTCTTGTCACAGAGAGACCTACCATTGCTCAACACTGCCACCATTGACCCTATGTACCTTTCGGATCACCACCCTATATCCATGACTCTGGAACTTACAGACAGCCCCCCAGAACCCATATTTGGCGCCTTGATCCCTCCCTTCTCACGGACAATGTCATCACACATCGCATACATGAACGCCTTGCTCTATACTTCCAAGAGAATGATTCACCTGACATATCTCCTATGATGAAATGGGAGGCACATAAAAGTACTATATGTGGAGAACTCATTGCGATATCGAGCACTAGAAGAAAAGAAAAGCATGCTCACATAGCTAAATTGACCGCACGTATACAAAAACTAGAACATGCACAAAAAACATCCCAAGCAATAGGGACACTCCCTGACTTGACCCAAGCAAGACATGATCTTCTAGAAACACTAAACAAACAAACAAAGAGAAACTACATATTGTCCCAAAAAGTGTTTTACGAGTATGGCAACAAGTCCGGCAAGCTCCTGGCCAGAGCTCTTCGAGCAAAGAAAGCATCCATGACCATCCATTCCATCTCTGATGCGAAGGGTCATAAAATAACGTCAAATGACCAAATAGCAGACCAGTTTGTTCATTATTACACCCGACTCTACAACTTACACTCCACTAGCACACAAATGGACGACCCCCACAGACTACAAATAATCAGAGATTTTCTTGGACAATACAGCCCAGAACCCCTATCCGATGTGATAGCAAATGACCTAGAGCTCCCAATTTCACCCATAGAATTAAACACAGTTCTTAAGCAACTGAAACCTGGGAAGAGCCCCGGACCAGACAGCTTGATGACGGGATACTATAAAACATTCATGGACACTCTTAAACCTCACTTCCTGACCGCATTTAACTCCCTTTCTTCCAAAAAACCCCCCTCCACGGGACCTTCTGACTGCACACATCACAGTGATCCTTAAGCCAAATAAAGACCCATCTCTAGTGACTAATTACCGCCCAATATCATTGCTGAATGTTGATCTCAAAATATTTGCCAAGATTCTAGCCAATCATCTCCTGCCTTTACTGCCTGACCTCATCTCCTTAGATCAGGTGGGATTTATACCTGGAAGAGAGGCAAGAGACAACACAATCAAGGCCATTAACATACATAAATGGATGACCTCCTTCCAAAAACAAGGGTTTTTCCTTTCCCTGGATGCGGAGAAGGCATTCGACAGGGTGGCATGGGACTACATGTCCGAAGTGCTAAAAATGATTGGTCTGAGAAATCACATGATGCAGTTCATTATGGCCCTTTACACCCTCCCAACCGCAAGTGTGCGAGTTAATGGTTGTCTGTCGAATGCTATCTCCATATCCAATGGGACCCGCCAAGGATGTCCGCTTTCACCCTTAATATTTGTCCTTACTTTAGAACCACTACTCCAATGCCTTAGATCCAATCCAAACATTAAAGGAGTGACCATTTTGAATAATACCTACACTAACTCGCTGCCTTTGCAGACGACATCCTCCTATTCTTGACCCACACATTACCCTATCCAACTTACTTAAAGATTTTACTACATTTAATACCTTATCGAACCTACAAATCAACTTTGCAAAATCAGAAGCCTTAAATATTTCCTTACAAAAAGAATCTCTTGCGCTTTGCCAATCTAACTTCCCCTTCAAATGGAATCGTGATGCAATTACCTATTTAGGGATTAATCTTCCATCCCGGTTGTCCGAACTATATTCCAAAAACTATCTCCCAATCCTCCAACGCATACAGAAAGACCTTAAGGCCTGGTCAACAGGTCTCTTCTCGTGGTTTGGTAGGGCATCCATAATAAAAATGAATATTCTCCCGAAACTGTTATATGTGATGCAAACGGTCCCCATACATCTTCCACAATCATTTTTCGCCTCTTATCGTAAAGCCTGTAGTGACTTTCTCTGGGGTAAAAACCATCCCAGATTAAGTTTCGAAAGACTAACCCTACCCAAACTAAAAGGTGGTATTGGGCTCCCAGACATAGCTAAATATCACATAGCCTGCCAACTATCGCGAATAGTCGACTGGAATGTCCACAGTCACACGAAAGCCTGGACTAAAATTTAAAACGAATTCTCCTCGATTCCAATCAGACTGCTTCCCTGGATTACCTCGAGCTACACCCCTCAGTTCTGCAAGCGACACCCCCTAATAGGTATCACATTGCAAACCTTTCAGAAGGCATGCTGAAAACAACACATCTCCTCCACGCAAGGACTATTGACGCCCATCCGAATCCTGACTTCCCGGCGGGCCTCTCGGACACATTCCTTGCAGACTTTTGGCAACATGTCACTGTTCGTGCAGAACACTTTTTCTCTAAACACACCTTTGTTTCCTGTTCCGACTTACCCACTCAAAAATCCGGAAAACCATTCCCGCAATGGATGTATTTCCAAATTAGACACTTCCTCAATCATGCTCACAAACGCTCCGATTTTTCCAGATCACTCACGACATGTGATCTCAGTAATTTATTCCCTCCTATTCTCTGATAGCAACCCTAAATCCAACATAGCAACTCGCAATTGGGAGAGAGATCTTGCAATTGATCTATCAGAAGAAGAATGGGAAAACATTTACACCTACATTCATAAGGGTTCAGTAAACGTGTCTGTACAAGAAAACGGTTTTAAAGTCCTCTCTGGGTGGTATAAAACTCCTTCTAGACTACATAAAATCTCCCCCACCATTCCCCCCAACTGTTGGAGGTGCTCTGAAGGAGATGGCTCTTTACTCCACATTTGGTGGTCATGTCCACTTATCCAGCCTTTCTGGAAGGAAGTCCAACGCATCATTATTAACATAACCACATACCAGATCAATCTTACCCCTGCGCAAATGCTTCTACACCATTCCCCTATCCCCAAAAAAGACTATCACCATTCCCTAACGCTACATCTATTAAATGCCGCAAAAATGTGCATCCCTCCCCTCTGGAAATCCTCCAAACCCCCATCCATTATTGAATGGTTCAAGCATATAGCTAAAGTAGCTGAAATGGAGGAGTTAATACATCAATCCAAAGACACGTCCACAAAATTCCGAACTACCTGGTCTTGGTGGCAACATTTCCAAACAACAGACGAATACACCCGTCTAATGTCTTAGGAGCACACAAAGGCCCGTTAGGCACAGTTAGAGCCAGGAGAGATGATGTCCAGATTATTTCTATAATGTCCGCTTCCCCCTCATCCCACTCTCCTCTCCATCTTTACTAATAATACAAATTTAATAGGCCTACTATATGCTCCTGGAAAATGTCATGCCAAGTTCCATTTCCGACCCTCTCCTCGCTCACATTAGAACCCCATTCAACCAATCTCATACCTTAACCTAACTATTTTCTAAACCTACTAGATAAACCATCCCGAGGGATTGCTAGTGGTCCGGTGACCGCAATCCTGATAGTAACTGTTACTTCACATGAAAGTAGGCTTTTGTTCACTGACAATTCCACAAACTAACATATGAACCTCATTTGATCGTTCCTTAATTGCGCTCTTTACCAGCTTAAGGGACTACCTCATCATAGCTCGGAAATGACAACACACCTTTCTAATGGGGTATCCGTTTCGAAGTATCCTCTATTTAGTTTTTGATGGGCTAGCAGCCCGCGTTCAGTTTTGTTAAATGTTTTAAGCTTATGATTTTTGTTGACTTTTACCATACTTCACTATTGATGTATACTATATAATGAACAAATAAGGTCAATGTATCTAATATTCTGTTCCTAAACACTGTTCTTCACCTAATGCATTCTTTCTTTGTACCACTATTGTGTACTTCAATGTGTATTTTAACCTAAATCTACAATAAACATTGACTTGGAAACTAACTAGTTTTTCATATACTACTCTACGCCTTGTAATACCATGACAATGTTTTGTAATACCATGACAATGCTTGTCCTACCATGACAATGTTTTTACCTATGAGATTGCACAATAAAAAATATACTGTAGTAACGTAACCATAATTCTGCTCATCACCGCCCTCCAAATGGTCTTACTGAATAATGCTATGGTATCCAAAAAAAGACTAACTGCTGAATAGCCACTGAAATTCAAGCATGCTTTTGTATGTTTACACACCAGCAGAGAAAGTGCTACGTAAGAGAAAATGCTAGGTGAAAAGTACAATTTCAAAATATTTTCATGAATTGCTCTATCACACACAGACATTAATTCATGTATCATAAATAATGTTTTTATACAGAGGTTTACTGCAGCTTAGACATTAGAGCTCTTCATCCTTTCTGGTAACAACTAATTAGGAGACCTTCCGTAGGAATTGATTACTATTAATGCTAAATTTTCAGCTAATTATACTTTCTGGGAAGTAATGCTGTATTTGCAGGTTACTATTTTAATGTGAACGCCTGTTTCTGCAAAGCATAAGACTTTCACCCACATTCTTTTTATAAGTATAGCATAAGCTGCATTTAGAAAAATCAAGCTTCATAGCAAATGGATTTATAATTTAAATGAATATTTTAGTAACCCCACAGATACACGTAGGTGAATAATAATTCAGATGAATTTAAAGTCATGTCATATTTATAAGAAAGTCAAAAATGAACTCCAGAGAAAACATTTACAGTATATTTACTATGTCTTTCTAAAATATAGTGGAAAAAAACAGTCAGTCAGTTTGCAACATTTAATATAAAGGGCAGCACAGTGGCTTAGAAGTTAGCACTTCTGCCTTATAGCACTAGAGTCATCAGTTCAAATCACAACCATGACACTACCTGCATAGGGGTTGCTGATAGGGACCTTAGATTGTAAGTTCCTTAAGGGCAGGGACTGATGTGAATGTGCAATATATGTAAAGGATTGCATAAATTGTCCACACTACTTTGATCACAGGTCAATTGGCTTCAGTATAAATCACACAAATAGGAAACATAAGGGAAATACAAAGACATTGAATTTCAAATGAGCCAACTTCCCTAAACTATGAAACTTGCTAAAAAGATATAAATTGGGATAAAATCTTAGGAACAAAGAACATGGTGGAGAGATGGGTTTGCTTTAAGAGCAAATTAAATAAGGGCATTAGCCAGTGCATCCCATTGGGTAATACATTTAAAAGAGCAAACAGAAGTCCTGGATGGCTTAATGCCATTGTAAAAATGCATGTAAAAGCAAAAGAGAAGGCCTTTAAAAAACACAAGGTTGAGGGATCATCATCAGCATTCAAACTTTATAAAGAATGCAACAAGAAATGTAAGGGTGGAATTAGGGCAGCTAAGAAAGAAAACGAAAGAAACATAGTGGAGCAGAGCTAAAAAAATCCCAAGGAATTCAAGTATGTAAACAGTAAAAAAGGGAGGACAGACCATATTGGCCCCATAAAGAATGAGGAAGGACATCTGGTTACAAAGGATGGGGAGATAAGGTATTGAATTTATTCTTCTCAGTCTTCACAAGAGAATCGGAGGCTTCAGTAACCAAAACTGCAGTGTTTGTCCTCGTGACACATCACAGGAAGCACCCTTAAGGCTAACAGAGGACATTATTAGAATTAGACTTGGGAAACTTAACATTAATAAATCACTGGGACCAGATGGCTTGCACCCGAGGGTACTTAGGGAACTCAGTCAATAATTGCCAGACCATTGTTCCTAATTTTTACTGACAGTCTACTGACTAGAATAGTACCAGCAGATTGGAGAAAAGCCAATGTAGCACCAATATTTAAAACTGCCCCAAGATACATCCCTGGGAATTACAGACCAGTTAGCCTAACATCAATAGTATGCAAGCTCTTGGAGAGGATGATAAGGGACTATATACCAGATTTTAGTAATGAAAACGGTATCATTAGCAGTAATCAGCATGGATTCATGAAGAATCATTCTTGCCAAACCAATCTATTAACCTTCTATGAGGAGGTGAGTTGCCATCTAGATAAAGGAAGGCCCGTAAACGTGGTGTATCTGCATTTTGCAAAAGCATTTGACGCAGTTTCCCATGAACGTTTACTGTACAAAATAAGGTCTGTTGGCATAGACCATAGGGTGAGTACATGGATTGAAAACTGGCTACAAGGGCGAGTTCAGAGGATGGTGATAAATGGGGAACACTAAGAATGGTCAGGGGTGGGTAGTGGGGTCCCACAGGGTTCTATGCTGGGACCAATCCTTTTTAATTTGGGCAACTACATGGCAAATAAGGTTTAATGTAGAAAAATGTAAAATAATGCATTTGGGTGACAAAAATATGAATGCAATCTATACACTAGGGCAGTGGTCATCCACCCTGTCCTCAGGGCCTATTAACAGGCCAGGTTTTATGTATTACCTTGGGGAGATGCAGACTAGAATACTATAATCAGTAAGCAGGAAATTATATCATCTGTGATGTATTCCAGTTATCTTGCAAACCTGGCCTGTTAGTGGGCCCTGAGGACAGGGTTGATGACCACTGCACTGGTGGGGGACATCTGGGGGAATCTAGAATGGAAAAGGACCTGGGGGTCCTAGTAGATGATAGGCTCAGCAATGGCATGCAATGCCAAGCTGCTGCTAACAAAGCAAACAGAATATTGGCATGCATTAAAAAAGGGATTAACTCCAGGGATAAAGCGATAATTCTCCCACTCTACAAGACTCTGGTCTGGCTGCACCTGGAGTATGCTTTCCAGTTCTGGGCACCAGTCCTCAGGAAGGATGTACTGGAAATGGAGCGAGTACAAAGAAGAGCAACAAAGCTAATAAAGGTCTGGAGGACATTAGTTATAAAGAAAGGTTGCGAGCGCTGAACTTATTCTCTCTGGAGAAGAGACACTTGAGAGGGGATATGATTTAAACTTACAGATACCATACTGGTGACCCCACAATAGGGATACAACTTTTTTGCGGAAGGGAGTTTAAGAAGACACATGGCCACTCATTAAAATTAGAAGAAAAGAGGTTTAACCTTAAACTACGTAGAGGGTTCTTTACTGTAAGAGCAGCTAGGGTGTGGAATTCCCTTCGACAGGCAGTGGTCTCAGTGGGGGGGCATCGATAGTTTCAAAAAACTATTAGATGAGCACCCGAATGACCGCAACAGGGATATACAATGTAATACTGACATATAATCACACACATAGGTTGGACTTGATGGACTTGTGTCTTCTTTCAACCTCACCTACTATGTAACTATATGTAACTTTGGATAGAGTAGAACATGTTGGGGTTTTGCCATCTGTGTCCTATTAAAGAGATTTTCCTTCACTTCCTGTCCTGTAAACACAATTGAGAATAAATCTCTTCAAAGTGAGGTTAGTCCAAATGGTTCGATTGGTGGAGTGCCTGACTTTAACATAAGTAAAGGTTCTAATTCAATAAAATGATTGTGTATTAGTGCAGCTTTATAGTGTCTGTAAGAGCCATGACAGAGCCCCTGGGAGAATAAAATTGTGTAGAATGAAGGGAAGATAGTTTATTATTATTTTTGTCACAATAAAAGTTTCTGTAAAAGAATAACAAGCAATGCATTTGTAAGGCTATACAACAGTCCTTCTCCATCAGAACTTTAATTTGGATGAAGAATTGTTCTCCAGGAACTGCTACTGGTTTTGATTCTTTTTTCTAAATAATTTACACAGCTTTATTTTCGTGCTATGTTAAAACTGTGGTCCATTTCTTGTATCTGTTTAATAACAGATTGGATATAGACTATCTTAAATACAATTGTATAGACATAAATGATCAAATAATCATGCTCTAAATATTATAAACAAATTAGTTGTAATGGAATTTAACAAGGAGAAAGTAAATGGGGACGGTATATTCTTATTTTGCTCTTGGCAACAAAATATATACTTTTTTTACCAAACGGCAATACATTTCTCTGCAGCTGGCACACATGGTAATGGCAAACTTGTTGTAATAGAATTACTAATTATGTATTACTCAAATTACCCAGGAGAACATCTCAAAATAATTCTTCTAGGCCAGGAGACCCTTTACAGCCAACAGCTAATTTTTAGCCAAGGGTGGAACCATAAAGCCATTGCCACCAATCATCTAGAAATTAGATTTCCAGTTCTAAAAAAATGGATCATTATTCAAATGTATATACATAACTAGAACATTAAAATTAACACATTAAGTTATTAAGTTATATTTCAGCATTCTTTAAACTAAATTCATATGAAGCAACTTGCCACTGTCAGAAATTGTGAGTATATGTTACTTAAATTGCATTTAAATATAAGGAAACCTCAAAATCATGTTTCTCAGTCTCCTTTCACTTTGCTCAGTTAGTGTGTTCATTATTTCTATGAACCCTCCGTTTATCTTACACAAACTACACACTGTTTTGGGTCATTACAGATTTACAGTATATCTCATCAGATACACACAGTATTTAACAATGATTTTTTTCTTGGACTTGAACCCTTATACAATAATTGAAGTGATAAGAAAATGTCTACAGAAAGTACAGTAAATCGTCACATTGGTGCTTTTATCAGTATTTTACCAACCACAAAAAGTATAAAAACAAAATATCAGATCATGCAAGCTGACATACATTGAATGGTGTAGTTAATTCAGCCAATCTATCTGGTTGCCTACTTAGCAATGAGTTATTGAAGCAAAGAGTCAGTTCTGCAAAAAAAAAAATGTATTATGAAAAGGTGGACTCCAAGCAAATATGAGACTACCATAAAATCATCACATGTACAGAATTTTATAAAAACAAATGAAAATTTATTTTTTGCTAGTATAAGTACTGGATTATTTATTTTTATTTGCTTTCTGTAAACCCCCATATAGTAGCACTCAGAGTGGAAGAGAAGTGGGCAGCACTGTGTACAAGTTAGGTGCAAATATACTGCAAATATTGACAACTTAATATGGAAGCTTTCTGACAAATAGAGCGAAAACACTGAGCAGATTGATGAAAGTGATTACTTTATTTTGTGTTTGTTTGTGCCTTCGTTGTTCAGTCAGTGTGATAGTGGTGGTTTGGTGACAAAGCTGTACTGTTAAAATGCAATGGAAAAAAGTGAGGTCGCTGTACTGGCTATGGTACCTGGCAGGGACCTGTCAGATATTTTGAGATGATGCAGCTCTAATCCCTTTAAACATGGAGGTGTTGCTTTTCCAGCTGCTGTTTACTCTTGTGCAGAGATAAGCAAATATTTAGTCAGTAAGACCTAGAGAACCCCTTAAAATACTACAACCTCCCTAAATGATGATAAGTTCCAAGTCATACGGGCCTCACACCTTCAGGTTGTGGCTAGTTATGTGAGCATGAACTCTAGGGTACAGCACGTGGTTACAGACAAAACATGGGCTTATTTCGGATTCTTTAATGAATTAATTTGGGAAAAGATTGTTGTGTAATTGTTTTTGGTCATAAATGTGTTAATTGATTAATGAAAGTGAATACAAAACAGATGGCACTACTAAAAGTCTTACTAGAAAATGATTGTTTAATTATGTTATGGTTTCAGGCAGAGGGGATGTCTACAGTCAAAAGTAGTAGACTAGATCAACATACAACAGACTTTATACATGTTTTTGTAATCCATAAATCTCCTCTTGTGAATTTGGTTTGTGTCTTCCTAGTTATATTGTATAATAGAATGTTGACTTAAAGCGGACCTTCAGTCATTTTTTCAAATTTCCGTCTATTAAATCTTCTTCCCATGTTGTTTTAACTTTGGATAGTAAAACATTTTTTTTCTGCCAGTAAATGCCTTATACAGCCCACTTCCTGTTTCTTGTCTGGTAAAAAAGCATAGGCTTATGACATCATGCACAACTGTCTCTCTAACTCTAGTGAGAGTTTGCCAGGAAGGGAGGGGGTGATTCATAAGAGGGCCAATGAGAGCTGAAGGTTTGCCTGAGTGTGTCTGTGTAAATCCAGCTGGCTCACCACTCCATACAAGAACGGTGATGGTAGCATGATGTCAGGGAGGGAGGAGCCGAGCCCATGACATCACGCTTCCACCGCTGTTTTTGCATGGCGTGGTGAACCAGCTGTGTTTTATACAAGCACTTTTACATTTCTTTACTGTAAGTGGATTTTAGTGGGGGCTTTTAATTAAAAGTATTATACAGGGTAGCACTATGTATCTGCCTTTTTGTTACACGTCCATTTGTGGACTGTAAACATAAGGGAGAGAGTGTGCCAAGTCCCAGGAGAAAGGAGAGGCGAGAGTAGTTACAATGATGCTCCACCCCCAGGTTCTTGCTTGAGGTGAGCAGGTTTTTTACCTGGTGTTGGTGGTGCACTCACTATTGGAGGAAAGAAAACCTATAGAAGAGTTGGTGGTGCACTCACTATTGGAGGAAAGAAAACCTATAGAAGATCACCGTTGGTGGAAGAGAACGTTTCTTTATATATATAGTATTTTTCGCTCCATAAGACGCACCTGACCATAAGATGCACCTAGGTTTTAGAGGAGGAAAACAAGAAAAAAAAATATTCTGAAACCAAATGGTATACCAAAATATTTACCAGTGCCCATGAAATGCAGCCTGACCTGTGCCAAATAAATGCAGCCTTACCAGTCCCATAAAATGCAGCCTGACTTGTGCCCATTAAATACAGCCTGACTTGTGCCCTTTAAATGCAGCACCAACAACAGATACAGTATTTTACAAAATAGGTTCAGTTTTATATGTGACAGTTTCACATGGAAAGTCACAATTATGAAACCTGAGCTTTTTTCAGAAAAAGTCACTGCTTTACTCAAGTAGCCAAGACTGTTTCAGTGTAGTTGGAGCCACTGACACAATTAAAAAACAGCGGCATTCCCTCCCTGCTACTGAAGCTGTCCGACAGACATTGCAGCAATGGGGGCATTATATACCTGGTGGGTGGAGCATGATGAGGATTTACAGGCACTAGTTTCCATCCAGTTGTGATTGAGAGCAGGCATTGAGTGGATCCTCAGCCAATAGACAGTCAGCTATTGGCTAAGGAAACCACCCATTACCTGCTGTCAATTACTAGGCAAGTAGGGACCTAGTGGGGAACTAGTTTTTTAGCTTTTCGATCAGACTGCAGCATCGGTGGTTGTTAGGAGGCTGTCAGTTGTGAAGCCGACAGCGTGCATAACAACCAGTGACAGGGAGGGAGTAGCAGCTGTGAATATGCAGCTCTGCTACAATGTAGACAAAGACAGGCACTCTGCCTGTCTCTGTGCACCAATTAGGAATAGGTCACAATTACCTCCAGATTTGTTTCATCTACAAACTGGAGGCAATTATTTTTGAATTTGTGCAGAACTACCTGAATCTGCCCCACATGACAGTAAAGATTTAAAAGAAAATATTCCTTATTTCTTTATTGAATCCCCCCCCCAACTACACACATTTTGGTAAACTAGTAAAAGTGTACAAGAACAAAGAAATTAATATATTGCAGCTTGCCAGTCTTTAGAAATGCGGTCTGCGTATATTTTCATTTTTTCCAGGCTTTTTTGCTTTATTTTCATCCAGTGATCCTTAAGACACTTCAAAAGAGGCAAAAGGCACAGGGAGATATCAGTTCACTAGATTTTTGGCATTATCAACAGGTATGTGTTTGCACTTATTGAACAAATATAACAAAACACTTCCAATTGTTAATTTAACAGGGAGCAAATAAAAAAAGTAAATTGTTAGGGTTGATACACACTTTAAAGGTGTCCATACACTGTATAATCTGGTAGCTCTCCTTTAGATTTACCATCAACTATGTAGTGCAAGGGCCTGTATGATTTAATACAAATTGAATACATTGTTCAGGTTAGTCCTCTTATTCCATAGTTTTAGTAAATCTAAAGGAAATTGTACAGAGATTGCACAATCAGATTCCATATTGTATGGCCAGCTATAGTCACACAGTTTTCACGTTCCTTATCTGATTTTAGTTTGTATTGCCCGTTCATATGAGCCTGGATCTGCCTGAAACCTAAAGCAAGAACTGCTGATATGGATGTCTTTTCAGTCAAGCATTCTAGTGTATATGTTGATGTAACAAGTATGCTTATCTGAAAGCTAGCAATTGATTTTCATCACTGTCATGTTTTTCTGCATACCTTCTGGGTTTATTTCCATGATTACAGCTACAGCTGCTACTTTACAGGGCTAAGGTGATAATCTCTCTAGAGTTGTGTTAGTAAATGAACAGATTATCATTTAATTACACCAAATATAATTAAATACAAATGTTTAATAATGTCTGTAATACAAAGAAAGATCTTTCATAGGCAAACAATATTTTAGTGGCAATATTTTGGCATACCTTAGAATTAGTTTAAAAACCTGGAACATACAATAATATTTTATTGTAGATTAATCATCCAACCCTATAATCATTTTTTGCCCTAACATTTCCCCAATCTCTAGGTCAATTTATTCCAAAAATTTCTAACATGGCCATAAAAAACATATAGTTTGCATACTGCCAAATCAAGACAAATTCCACTTTGTTTTTTATCTCTAGATATCAAGAAAGCATTTGATACAGTTTCATGGCCCTACCTAAGTTATGTCCTAGAATGCTGGGGATTTGGTCCTCATTTCCTTAGGTGGATCTCATCTTTATATGATAACCCTAAGGCATATGTAAAATATGCAGGGTATAAATCAAATCCATTTAATATCTGCAGAGGTACGCAACAGAGTTTTCCACTATCCCCACTTTTATTTGCCTTACTTATTGAACCCCTTGCCCAAGGGGTTGAGTTAGCTGGACATCATCACAAAACTTTTCTCTTTGCAGACAACATTTTAATCTTTATGTCCTCCCCACATATCTCAGCTCCTAATCTTATTCGAAAACTCAATCATTTTGCTCATATTTCTGGTCTAGTCATTAATCCTCAAAAATCTATGGCACTAAATATTTCTCTGTCTCCTTCAGCTGTACAACAGGCACAAGCATCTCTCCATTTCCCATAGTCTACTACCCTTCTTCCATACTTATAAATGAATTTTACGCCTAATCTCTCTGAACTCTTTAGGGATAATTTTCCACCTATCTTACGTCAGATTACCAATTTGTTAACTCAGTGGTCCTCTCTTCCCATATCTTGGATAGGTAAAATCAATGTTATTAAGATGGCTATACTACCTAAAATTCTTTATCTCTTCAGGGTTTTACCCATCTTAAAGGTGGTCTCGGATTTCCAAATTTATCTACTTACTATCATGCGGCTCATTTGGCACAAATACCTAAATACTATGCAACCAATGAAATACCACTCTGGGTAGCTCTGGAATCTATAAATTGTGACCCATTATTAATATCTAATCTCTTATGGTTACAACCCTCTGATCGGAAAAAAACATACAAATCTGATTACTAAACATTCCCTTGTAATATGGGACAGATCTAAATTGATATGTGGCCTACAATCTCCCCATAATCTCCCCATGATCCACTCTTATTGTTTCTTAAGAATCATATTTTTTACCCCACTTGGAAATTTCCTAAATCATTTAAAGCATGGACCATCTCTAAATTAACCCAACTACATGATCTTATATCCTCTAATTCTTTTAAAACATTCCCTGACTTATGTAACATTCATGGACTTCCAAACTCAGAAATGTTCTGATATCTCCAGATTATTTTTTTTTTTTATGCCTAATACCCACAGAGGACCTGCACTTGATAAATTATCATATTTTGAGAATATATGTAAACATGACCCCCAAGCAAAAGGACTTATTTCGAACCTTTACGCCCAACTAAGTTTTAAACCTGATTCTAATCTGCCCTCATATGTAGTTAAGCGGGAATTTGATCTTGGATTTTTGTTGGAAACAGCAGTATATGGGACAAGATTTAGATTACTGCAAAATATTCCTCTCAAAATATAGCTGCTTTAGAAACTACATAAGTACTTTCACGTTGGTACTTAGTCCCTACCAGAATTGTGAAATTTGCCCCCAATTACTCCTCATCTTGTTTTCGAAGCTGTACTGAATCTGGATGACATATTCATACATGGTAGACTTGTCCAATTGTCAAAAGATTTTGGAAAGATATATTCCACATGATTTCGACATTATTTGCAGTGTCCATCTTTCCTGATCCTTTGATAGCCCTTTTGAATTTAAAACTGACAACTCTCTTCAGTAATCAGTTCAAACTCTTACTACAGATCACTACAGCCATGAAGCAAACAGTCCCTAAAGCCTGGAAATCCCCTACCCTGGTATTAACTGAAACTAAACATAGAATTAATCAAGCCATGATTCACACCAAAATTGAGGCTATAACCGATGACAAAATATCTAAGTTTAAGAAAATATGGCTGCCTCTGAAGACATCCATTTGCGATGAAACATGTCAGGCAGGTTGACACCAGCACGCTGAACGCTGCAGCCGATTGTTTCTTTTAATGCATGCATTCTTGAATCCTAACTGTAAGTTACTACAATAAATCTGTTTTAATTGTCATTGCGGGCTTCACTATTGGTCGCTTATTTTCTTCATTGAGCACTGCTGATCATTATGCTGAGAGCCTTGCATTTGATGTGAGTTCCTGGAGAAGTTAATTGAGGGAGAATATTATCTGGACATCGCTGTTTCAAGCCTTGATGGCGAATTGTAAAGGCGGATATGCAGGATGAGCCTGGGATCATTATTACATGCATATTATTTTTAGCCGTCTGGTAAGCAGATCACTTTATCACGTGGTGCTGAGTGCTTTCATACATACGCACTATAGTTGGTGACTGGAATATTCCTCTCTTCTACTTTGGACTTACTGTTCGTTACCATTTTTAGCACCGCATCTTTTAGATTAAGAAAATATGGCTCCCTTGGATGACACACTATTTGCCTTCTAATTTCAATGAATCCTTGTTGATGCCTTGGTACATTTTTCCTACATTTTCATTTTTTCTATTCTTATTATATTATTGAAACCACACCTTGCCCCTGAGATCCCTTCTCTTCCATTTCCTTCTCTTCTTTTTTCTTCCTTTTCTAACCCCCTTCACTACCTTTCTTTTTCCTCTTTCTTATACCTCTTCTTTTTCTTCATCAGGTTCAAATAGCATTACTTTTAATTGCATTCCTAGTTTCTTATGATATTACAAAAACACAGAAATTTGCTCCTGCTTGAAATATGAGAGCGATAATCCCTTAACGCTTCCTTTATTAAATACTTTAGGTAATTTCAAATTATTATTATTTTGAGACTTTGTTATATTATCATTGTTAATGTTTAGAATTTTTCTCTCTTGAACTGTATTGGAAATTGTCTCTCTGAGTTATTAATCTTTTGACTAAAGTATCAGACAAATTTAATTTTTAGTCATATTAAGGAATTATACTGTATCCTAACATATTATATTCCTGTATTGCTTTTGAACTTGATCTATTAAATTTCAATAAGCAAATTTGACAAGAAAAAAAACATATAATTTAAACCTTGACAATTTGAACGACATTTAGGGCATTTTCTTTTCATCTCTCTGAAGAATTTTGAGTACCTTTTTACTGATATAAAGGATCTATTCATCAACTTTAGATGGAGTTCTCTTATGTCAGCAATTATTATTTTTCCTACCACCTTCTTATATGCGTTTGTCATCCATTTTGCAACATTATGCAAATAAGTAAAATATATCTTCCGGGTATTATTGTATATTTTTCTTATCTATACTTTTTTATTTTAATATATGTTTTTTTTTAATAGTTTGACTATCAATCAGTTATATATGACTTTCTGTGTATCTACATTCCATGCGAATCTTGCATTATTTCACACATTTTAACAAATAAGTTGTTGGGTTCTTTTAAGCTTCACATGTATGCTGTGCATTAAATCACATTACACAAAGGCAACCCAAATATTTTATAATGGGCTGCCAATGCACCATAGTGCACAGAAAATAGTACTTGACCCTTTTTGGGCGTGCACCACATAGCAAGGCAATATAATGTGTTACTGTGCTACTGTACTTTGCAGCATTCTTAAGCACAGGTGTATTGCTTTGCTGCATGTGATAACATGTGTCACAGCCAAATTGTTTGAAATTTCTCACTATGCCATACACTAGAATTTCCTTTTCTCCAATCCTGCAATTGTTTTCCTGATATTAAATTGACAACATGCTCTTGTACATGTATCCAGGTCAAATGTGTATATTGTAAATATTTACTGAGCTGCTGCTTAAAGCATTTGTTACCCTAAAAAAAAAAAAAAAAAAAAAAAAAAAGCATCCTGTTCCTTTAACCACTTAAGGATTGACTTGGTTAAATTGATGATAGGCAACTCCTATCCTCATATTGATTAGTTGTTCCAAATTAATAATAACTACTGCAGTAGAGAACAGACACAAAAGATACGCTCAGCATCTTTCCAAATAACTGTTCTGCTTTATTATGTCGCAATTGAAGGTTTTTATGCACATGATTACGTAGGTATCACATTAATATTACAATTGTACATTTATGGTAACAAGGAGCATTACATAGGCAGGCTAATTCTAATCAGGACTCGAAAGAATGTAAACATGTACTGAAAACATTGTTAGTGCTGTGTGCACAGTGAGGGCAATGTGCAATACATACAAAATAGAATACAATTATATACAGAACTTACAAATTTCCATTACAGTGTCCCCTCTTTTGATCAATATTTGATCACTAACCATACCTGCTATCACCTTTAACCACCTTTAACCTGGAACCTGCACACGCTTAGGTAGAGGTAGTCCTGGCCAAAGAGGCAAAAAAAACTCCATTGTGGAGAAAATAATAGCTGAACAACTTTTTCATTACCAAATGACTTTTCATTGTGAAAAACAAATGATTGATAAGACATATTTACAGAGTACTGGCTGTACACTCATGTGGCCAGAATGGCCTTCTAAGTGAATTGAGGGCATGCTGACTTATCAGCATATGTAAACACAGACAATTCTACATAAAATGGAAGACAAACAAAAGACAAATATGACTTCAACATGGCTAAACTACTTTTCAAATATATATATATCCCTTACAATTAAAGTAATTTGATCAAAAAGTACCCTAGACTGTGATCACAAGAGGGAAACAAATCAAACACAGAGATTTCTTTAATTTAGTAATTTTTGCAGTGTCTGGTGTGAATCCAGGTGACTTTTCCTTCAAATTTTGTAAAAACTGTACATGAAATAGATGCTGTATTGAGTCTCCAAACATTTCCTTATATATAAATGTCTCTTAACAACCCACAAGTCACCTGGCTTTAGTTTTAGATCCTTCCAAACTTTTAGGGTCTGGAATTGGGGAGAAAACACATAACACATGGGGAGAAAACACATAAATGAGTTGTCAAAAACCTTAAAAGATCAGCAACATTCTCTGTGAGATCCGAATGGAGGATTTCAGCTGCTGAGACAAAATATAAGCAAGTGAGTAACACACTCCCAAACCAAATCCCATAGGGAGAGAGTCCAACATCCCCCTTAGAGGCTTGATAAAATATAAGAAAACATTCAGGCAAAAGTTTTCTAGTTTCTTACTCTACATTGTCCGCTACATTGTAGACAGTAGGGGGTGTAAAAATAAAACTTCTAGTAAGGACTCTCCTATAAAAATGATTTCCTCTGTTACTCTCTGTACTTTCTGCACTCTATATTTACAAACTACTTCTGATAACACTTTTTACTGTGGCCTTTGCAGTAGCATTTGCCACTGGACATCCAAAAAACATGTCCATACAGACAAAATGCATACTCGTAAGATCCTGACTTGGGCATCTGGATAAATATTTTTTGTAATCTCTGGAAGGGATGTTCAGCTTTTGGTAACACCTTTGGTAACAGGTAAAACAAGAAGTGGCATGTTATAAAAACAACTGTGGAGAACCCTGGCTCTATCCCATGCTCATTTACTAAGGCAGCCATAACTTCTTGTGACTGATGACACGGTCCATGTGTCTAGCTGGAGGGAAAAGAGTGGCTGGCAGACATAAATGATCACCTTTTCCAAAGTCCTGTTTCAAATGAAGTTGCCCCCTGTGGACCACTTGTTCTTCTCGTTCTGGGGTCCTTAAAGTTGAATTATTAATCCCAGCTATACTGGGCCAGAACTAGGGTGGAATCTGTGAGTTGCACATACCCATCAAGTGTCCAGGGCTGTAAATGCAGCATCCTTAGTCACCTGGTCTGCTTCCATGTGTGAAAGTTAATATGGCTACCTCAGCAAGAACCTGGAAGGCTGAAGACAGCCAATCAAATTAACTTGGCATGCTTGATTGGTTTACCTGCCAAAGTAAAAACAAACTTCTGGCCCTTCAACCAAACCAAAACCGAACCAAAAGCTCTCTATATCTCGACTATCTATAGAAAGTATACATTCTTTTTATAGCTCACAGGCTTTGCTAAAACATGGAGCTCTGCTTCTTGAGCTGGGGAAAAAAGGATCCAATGACTTTGAATACAGAGTATCCTTCTGGGTGATAAGCTGCATACTCAAATCTACAAAAAATTTTGTATCTGGGTCTTCAGGGTGTGTGTCCTACACTGGGCTCACAGCAGCTGATTCCTACATCATCAATTTAACACATGTGTTTTTCCTTTCTTTTGAATAAATGTACGCGTTTTTCATTGTCAGATTTGTACATAAACAAACTCATATTTTAAACCTTTCATTAGACAAACATTTAGTTAGCTGTATATTTGCTGCGCAGAATGTCGGACCATTAAAAATTAAGTGTTTGACCAAAACAATATCTAACTTTGTCTAATAGCACCTTTGCATAAAAGCTACAGCTCTGATATATCGGGATGAACCCTTCATTACTGGGTCCAGCTTGCATAAATATATTACAATGGCTTGTTTTGTATCATGCTGTTTGTGTAAGAACTCCAGTTTCATGTTTCAAAAGACAACTTTTTGCTGGCAATATTATAATAAATGATAACAATACCCTGCGGTCATGCAGAGATGCCCATAAATCCAAACTATTCTTCTACTTATACCACTGCACTTACAAGGAAAAGGGGCACCTCATTTCACAATCCACACATTCTGCTTTGGATTTCAAAAATAAAAATAAATAAAAACAAAAGGATCAACAATCTGTAAGATGGACCAGAAAGCATCAAAAACTATAAAACAACTGGCTGCAGGTGGCATCTATCCTAACGGTGTGTGGACTTGATGTGATGAGTCTGTTATATTTAAATTTTATTTATTATTACTCTCACATCATGGACCGCACATCAAGTTATTATCAAAAACCTTAAAATTTCATTTTTGTAGAAAAACTTCTTATGTATCCCATTCATCTTGGCTTTGTTAAATATTATGGCAGCTGTATTATAAATAACAACCTCATCCTAATCTTTTTTCTCTCAATAAGGGCTTATTGAATAAATGTAAAATTACAAAATTGTTGTCTTAATCTAAACTAATCCCATTCATTACAAATCTCCCCAATAACCTGGATTTCATTTCCAACCAAAGGTTGTCTAAACCAGTTTCAATATATCTATATTATTAATAAAATTGTTAAACTCATATTAGAAATGAATACTCATTATTACTTAATTTTACTTAATTTCCCTTTTTTAAATGCACTATCAAAGGATATTCAATTTGTGTAATACACGATTAAATGTAACCTTCATTTTACCATGTTTGGAAAACAGATTCAAAAAATAATTGTGATCACATTCTTTACCATTAGATTCGTTAACCCGGCACATTTTGTTATAAATGTTTTGTCTAAAAAACTGGAATTGGTGTCCTTCCAGCTTATCACTGACCTCTCATCCCAGCCACATTCTTTCAGGAGAGCACAAAGGAGGGGGTCACATCTGCGTACATGACACACACAAGCAATAGAACTAAAGGTCCCAGCATTCGCACACACATACACCAATATCTCTCTAAAATCGCTTAAATTTTTCCCATTTGTACACAACACATGCATATCATTCTCTCACTTTCTTTTAACTCTCATTAATTATTCCCTGCCTAAATTCTGCTTTCCTTATTTTGTTCAGATATCTTTTATATCTAGCGTCTATGATCAGACGGGCAGCCAGAGTGCTCATCCCATCTTCCCTCTCTGACAACATATAAAGTATTCTGTTTTAATGTTCATTTCTCTGTTTCTGATTTTACTAGTTGTAGTGCCTGACCCCAAATTCATCCCACAACTTAACATGAAAATGTCCCTTTCTGTCTAGTGCTAATGTCACCCTTGATACATCCTGCTCACATAGATAGCTGTTTCTCTAGCTGTTTACTCTGCATGATTCTTAGTCCCTGTGGACCTTGGTAACCCAGTTACCCATTGTGGATCCCTGTCCACTTTAACCATTAATCTAGGGGCTCAGTATAGACAGAACCGCACCTTCGGTTCATATATATAGCGCTCCTCTTGCGCTGGACATTTTTGAGGTTCTCTTACCCTTCATTCCCTTACTTAATTCAATGCCCATAATGACTGGCCAGTCTTCTCTACATGTGCCTATACCCTCTTGCCTCTAAACTACTTTATCTAGCAGATGTACTACATATACCTGTGAACAGCACTAATCTTCCCTTTCTTATCTATAACACTCCGATGGACAGTAGACAGTGACAACATAACATATAACCACCAATCAATACAGTTCGATTAAAGGAAGTAAAATAGGTACCCTTTGTCCCAAAAATGCCTTACCGATCAAGGAAGTCTGATAACTCAAATGTAAGCAAAAGCTTACCTCAGCCGGCTGATTATCAGAAATTCCCGGATCGTCTCAAGCTCCTCGTTTCTGATACTCAGGGTCGCCTGGAAACCCCTCCTAAGGCAAAGCTCGCCATGCTGACTCGGTTAACTTGATGATAGACAACTCCTATCCTCATATTGATTAGTGGTTCCAAATGAATAATAACTACTGCAGTAGGGAACAGACACAAAAGATACTCTCATCATCTTTCCAAATAACTGTTCTGCTTTATTATGACGCAATTGAAGGTTTTTATGCACATGATTACATAGGTATCACATTAATATTACAATTGTACTTTTATGGTAACAAGGGGCGTTACATAGCCAGGCTAATTCTAATTAGGACTCGAAAGAATGTAAACATGTACTGAAAACATTGTTAGTGCTGTGTGCACAGTGAGGGCAGTGTGCAATACATACAAAATAGAATACAATTATATACAGAACTTACAAATTTCCATTACAGGATCAAGCCTCTTTCTGAGATTTGGTGTTTAAAGGCATTTTTTTTTGCTAGAAAAAATATATATAATGTTTGGGGGTTCTAACACCCTAGAGAATAAAATGGAGGTTGTTGCAATACTTTCTGTCACACCGTATTTGCGCAGCAGTCTTACAAGCGCATTTTTTAAAAAGAATACACTTTTTTTATTAAAAAATAAGACAACAGTAAAGTTAGCCCATTTTTTTTATATTGTGACAGATAATGTTATGCCGAGTAAATTGATACCCAACATGTCATGCTTCAAAATTGCGACCGCTCGTGGAATAGCAACAAACTTTTACCCTTAAAAATCTCCATAGGCGAAGTTTAAAAAATTCTACAGGTTGCATGTTTTGAGTTACAGAGGAAGTCTAGGACTAGAATTATTGCTCTCACTCTAACAATCACGGCGATACCTCACATGTGTGTTGTGAACACAGTTTTCATATGCGGGTGCTGCTCATGTGTGTGTTCGCTTCTGCACGCGAGCTCGGCGGGGGGACGGGGCGCGTTTAATTTTTTTTTCTTATTTATTTTACCTTTTATTTTTTGTTTTTATATTGTTCTTTTAAAAAAGTGTCACTTTTATTCCTATTACCAGTAATGTAAACATCCCTTGTAATAGGAAAAAAACATGACAGGACCTCTTAAATATGAGATCTGGGGTCAAAAAGACCTCAGATCTCAAATTTACACTAACATGTAATAAAAAAATAAATTAAATGTAATTTAAAAAAAAGTCTCTTTAAGAGCTATGGGCGGAAGTGACGTTTTGACGTTGCTTCCGCCCTGCAATGGTATGGCGACGGGTGGGGGCCATCTTCCTCTCACTTGTCTCCATACTTAGCAAGACCCAATCACCTCCGCCACTACCGATGGCTCTGGTAAGCGTCGGAGGGCACCAGAGCGTGGCGGGAGGGGGTGCCCTCTCCCACCACCAATAAAAGTGATCTGAAAGTAGACTGCCCGCTGAAGAAGAGGATACCAAGGTTATGGTAGCTAGCTGCTGCCATAACAATGATATCCCTCTTCAAAGTATTGACGTAAAAAGACAGCGGGTGGTCCGTAAGTGGTTAAAGCATGAATAACATCACAGTGCTTGTGCTGTGTAATTTGGCCCCCTAAAATACCTGTCTGATCCTGCTTCTTTCTGCCCTCCCCTTTGTAAACTGACCACTATTTATCATGGCTGCTAAGCCCTGACACCGTGGTCAGTTTACGTGCCTCCTTCATCCGCTGTGTCTCCTATCCTCCTCTGTCCTCACCCCTTCCCCTCCCTGCCTGTCAGCTCTGTGTCCGTGCCTGCCCCCTCCTGCTGCTAAAATTACAGTTCGGAATTCACACTATCCTCTCTGTTTCATAATTTAATCTGCCCCTGTGTCTGTGCATTATAAAAAAAAATGCAGCTATATACCTAATTTCAGAGCGCCACTCAGCACTCACATGACTGGCTGGCTCTCTACTCTTCTCCTCCTCCCCTCCTGACTGACATCAGCAGGGGAATATCAGCCCCATCCGCTGCAGCTGTCAGGCCGAGAGAGAAGAGAGAGTTGGCCAGTCACGTGAGCGCCAAGCGGTGCTCTGAAATCACGTTTATAGCTGTATTTTTTTAATAAGGCACAGACACAAGGGCAGATTACATTAATAAACAGAGCAGATAGTGTGAATTGTGAACTGTGGATTAACAACACCTTTTAACATGAGAAAGGTTCAAGAAATTTCAATATACTATTACACCGGTGCAGAATGTATGACTATACACTGAGCCATCACAGTTATAACAACTATCTAATTTAACTTCTTATCAGCATAACAACACATTGTACAATTCAGATGCTGCACTGCTAATTGTACAGTTCAGACACTGCATCACTAATAGGCTTTCAAATAGCTAAAAGCAGCTTGAACGCTAATTTCTGCATGAAGAATCATAAGTCAATCATGTTTTTACATTGACAATAATATTGCCCTCTGGCATTGATAATGATAACCATTCTGTTTTTTGAAGCTGGCACAATGGGAGAGCTATAGTGATGATACCTTTATATGCATTATAGTTATTAGGAAATTTAAAAAACTAGACCTTTTTAACCTAGTGATTGCAAGCTCTCTCCTGAAGATACAAACAAGCACATGTCTGTTAGGAGTACAGCAGCTTTTTAAGGAAGATTTTGTTTGTTTTAGTGTGAACTGGGTATGATTTTGGCAATAAACCTTGTTTGTCAAACTCTGCTCCCATACAAGCAATAGTACATTAGATGTTAAATGATGTATACCAATTTTATTTTGCTATACTTTGCATTACAAAGTAAACTACTCTAAAAGATGTACTAATTCAGAGCAAGGCTTCTGCAAATCCTGCTGTTTGTTAGTAAAAACCTTCTTTACAACCTATCTGCAGTCTTATATTGTCCCCACTGGCACTCTAGCTATATACTGTTGCTTGATGGTACAATGTTAATTAAGCATACCTTTGATCAAAATGTAAAATCATTTATTAAACTCAACATTATATTTCAGTTATTTCTAGCCTGCTTCTATTAATCTGAACAATCCTGAAGTTTGTAAATGTACTCCCTGCACATTTTCCTCCTTGAATTCTGTGACATGTATCCACAATGCCCAGTGACTATGTACTGTTATGTCACACATTACACAGAGCCTAACTTCTGAACTACAGAGATGCTGAGAGGAAGCCAGCACTGAGATCATTGCTTACAGGCAGCAAGGTACCATATGATACAGTACATCGTTTTTGAACATTCAAAGTAAGCAGCAGAGGAAAGGCTGTCAAAGCATGCATTGAATACAAGAAGATGTTGAAAGAAATGGCCAGTATAGAAGCTGCACTCAAGGAAAGGAAATTTATCAAGTAAGTATTGGATTGTCAAATATAACTTGTGTTTATATTGCTATTACAATAGTGATGTTATAAAAAGAAAGTGTTAAAAAGTTAATTGCGTAAAAATATTGCTTGTTCTATGCATAAGGGTTACATCATTCCTGCCTGGCCAATCAAGACTGCTGAAGATTCCAGACCCGTAAAAAGACCAGGAGAAGATGGAAGCACTGGTATGAAAAGGAATCATGCAGACATCGCATCACTGGAGCAGAAATCTTTACAAGAATTGGAAATAATTCCATAATACGTATTCTGTGCATACTTGCACATTATTGCAGGAGCTTCTGTGAAACCAAAACCACTTAGTTCCACTTTGAGGGATAGGTTCAGAGTTAGTTTAACTGATAGGAATAAAGTTGGGGTTAGGGGCCAAGTTCTAGGGGGAGGGGTGGTTAAAAGTCATGGGTTTATTTTTTTTTGGTTATATTTAGAAATGTGCGATTTGTTTTGTTCTGAACAAATGTTTCATTATTTGGAGATTTGGATATATCCAAATACCCAAATTACACTATAAACAAAGTTTACCGAATGCTCCAAAAAAAAAAAAATTTAGTCTGCGTTTCCAAAATTCGAATTGAAATTTGAACTGAATTTTACATTGAATTCCAGTCTTATTCGGACTTTAAACACATTTCTGAAATCAACAACAGTGTGACAAAAAGTCTCCAACCCTGGCGATGGGTAACTTGGTCCTGCAAGGGCTAACCCACCTGAGAGAGAGTGCTGAAAAGAACAGGAACCAGTCAGCAGGGGTTCATGAAGTGCTGTGTGGAGCAGAATACACTTGTGAGAAGGAGCTGTAACATTGGTAACATTGGTAACATTGGTAACATTGGTTACTGAGTAGTGGCAGTGCGTCCATAAGGGCGCACAGGCGCTGCCCCTTCTCTCCAGCAGCACAGGCACTTAAAACCTTTGATGGAGGCATGGACAAGATGTAAAAGTTCAGGTTCAGGCTACAGTGGCACAGTAGGGGGCCATTTAAGGGCAACTACAGGCCTCCATCAATCACCACAGACCTTGGCCCTATTGATACAAGCGCAGCAGTCCCAGGCAATACAGCTGGAGGCTCAGAAGGAGTGTGTGCTGGCCCAGTTGACCCCTCTGGTGGATTGTTTGAAGGTGGTTGTTGCCTCTAGCAAACCAGTGATGGTGATGGCCAGACATTTCTTGCAAAAGCTCACTCCCTATGATGATGTGGAAGCATTCCTGGCCATATTTGATCCAGAGAATATCCAATTGCCTCTCTGGGGATCAGGAAGGAATTGTTTACCCTGCTGGAGCAAATTGGATCATGTTTGGCTGGGGTTTTTTGCCTTCCTCTGGATCAACTGTGGGTATAGTATTGTGTACATGGGATTGTATGATTATTTTTTCCTTTTTATTGGTTGAACTAGATGGACTTGTGTCTTTTTTCAACCTGACTAATTATGTAACTATGTAACTCACAGCCAAGAGAGAGGGATGGCCTTAGGGCCAATAGGCCAGCCTCCTTGCTCTGTTTCTCTCAGTGGAACCAGAGAAGGTATGTTATGATTTACCAGTGGCGGAGTCAAACAGGTATGCCAAGCGAATGGAGGTGGTCTTAGCCCACCTTGGGGTGACTGTTACTGTCTGCCTCCACCAGATGCACTTCTGGAAATATCATGCTGACCAGTTACCGCAGACCCAAATGCATCACCTGTCACGACAATTCACAAAATAGTTGTATCCTAAGAAGTTAACGGGACCTCAGATTGTCAAATGAGTCATTATGGACTACTACTTAAGGCTGCTATCCCAGTTTAATGGTGGATCAGCAACCTCAAACAATGGGGACACATTTCTCCCATCCAGGACCCAGCCCTGGTGTCCTGTCACTTTATATAGTACTATGCCAAACCTACAGGATCAGGTAGAGCAGATCATGGGTCTTAAAAACTTAATAACATTTAGCCCCTAATGAATAATTTAATTCAACTGGGAATGCTAGCTTGGACCAATCAGGTCACCTATCATTAGTTATGATTAAACATCTTAGATTACTTTTTAACAATAACATAAATAGCACTGAGAAAAGCAATAATAATAGTCATAATTAGCTTGAAAACCATATAATTCAATCTGAGATACAAAATATTACTGACAACAGTGTATTTGAATGGTTTATTTAGATCAAAATAGGACAAAGCTCTATTTATCTAAAATGTCAACTACATTTTTCAGATATTTGAAACATCCCAGTTATGTCACAAACAATATGGCTTTTTTTCTAGTCATATGATTGCTTTTTTATAGTGCACATGCTGGATGGGTTTTTGACTTAATAGAATATTTCTAATGTTTTTTTTTTTTTTTTTTTATGTAAGTGTGGCATTATTTATTTATTCATTCTTTTCAAGCAGACCATGCTTTAAGATGAAGCAAGGATTCTGACCTTTTACTTTAGGAAACTCAGCATTGTCTCCTTAGCTCATTGTACATAAACTTCATAATTATTACATTTTGTTTGTTTTATTTGGTGAGTGAACCCATAAGCATAGCATATAGCTACAATATTTAAGTTGGTAAGAAGCAACATGCATCATGATCACATTAAAAAACAAAAAGTGTTGTATAATTAATATCCTGTAGAATAAAAACAGTGGCCTAAAAGACACTGAGGTTGATCTACTAAAACTGGAGCTCTTGGAATCTGTTGCAGCTGAGCATATTGGCCAATCAGCTTCTAACCTCAGCTTGTTCAGTTAAACTTTGACAATAAAACCTGAAAGCTGATTGGTTTCTATGCAGAGCTGCACTAGAATTTGCACTCTCCAGTTTTAGTAAATCTCCCCATAGTTTCTAATGATAAAAACTTCTTCAATAGCAAATAGACGTCCTCAGAAGAAGTCCGGGATAGGACAAAACGTCAGGGACGTGATGCACCGGAAGTGACGCATGCGCTCCATCAACCGAGGAATCAGGAAGCGCACAGCTGTAACCACACACAGTGAGCGCTCCTGTCATCCCTGTCGGATTGAAGGATGCAACAGGCACAGTGCACTTAATTTTCTTTGCTCTTATCTAATGATTATCTGGTACGCATTTTTTTAAAGGGAAATGTTTAGATGTTTTAATAAAAGTGTTTAGCGGTATCACACTATGTGGACATTTATTTCTCCCACATATTGCATTGGAACTACCGAGAATTAGACTGACATCTGGTGGTCGTTTGGAAATTGGTGCAGAACAACTAATACTAATCAAGGCTCATATTGATTAAATTTCTGGTGAGTGAGTTTTTCATTGGGGATCCCAGCACGTGGTGTATCACTTGGTGAATGGATTAACTACCCTCACAGAACACAAGATTATTGACTAGGGGGATTTTTATCATCTGTTTCCCGTCTTTGCACTTTATGAACTTGATTGGAAAAAAGGACCCTATTTATTGGGATCACACAGCGCTGCTGCAATACTGAAGGAATGCTATTGACTTAACTGACTCACTATTGCCTATATATATATTACCTATTATTTAAGCGGCTGCCATTTATTCATTCATGTGTTAATTTATATATATCCTATATATACTGTTGGGTATATCGTTCTAAGCGCGGAGCATTGTTGTGGATAGGGCGGGTACATACAACATTCATCTTAATAGCAAATATACAGTAATGATTTCGGATCCTGCTTCTGTCTTGTTGCTAGTTCCTGACCCGGCTCGTTCCTGCTTTGGCTCTGTTCCTGATTTGGTACCTTGTTGCCCACCTGTTGATGAACAGGTGGCTAGTCCTATGACCACACTTCTGCCTCTGATCCTGGCTTACCACCCCGTTCAAGTGTCTGCCCAGCTGTCTGCTGCTGAAGTTCTGCACCCCGCTGAATGTTCCTGCTGCAAGTCTGCTGAGACCTCTGACCAGCCACACGTGCCGGCCCCACAGCTCAAGTGGAGTGCTTCCTTAACATCAACTGGACTACTGTGCATGGCTACTATTCCTGATCTGATGGCTCTTCTGCTGCTATAGAACCGCATTTCCCACTGCAAGTTCCCCGCTCTTCATCTGCAGGCACTCATGTTCCTTCTGTCCCTCAGCGCCCTCTTTTTCACTCCCAGTGGGGCCTGAGCTGGAGATACAAGAGTGGTCAACCTCGTCATTTCAGTCTCCACTCATGTATGTGAAAAAAGGTTAGGCATTACTGTATATATATTCTAAAGCAAACAAAACATCATCAGATTAGTGGAGTGATTTACTCCACCCATTATTATTTTTGAAAATGTGAATTAAGTTCTTTTTTTAAAGCCCAATTTTTAATACAGTTTGTGACCTCACTAGAAATGGGACAGTTGATACAGGAAGTGATGGGAAATCTCTCAAGTGGGGACGCAAACTGCAAGAAAACATTTCTTCTTCAGTAAAATAGGGACTCATGTACTGAGGAAATAGAAAAAAAAGGCTTTTACATATAATTGTATGATTGAAGTAAACACTGATTCACTTTGCTAAGTCAATATTGTCTACTACTTTAATAACCATTGGCTGGCAAACATTCAAGGGTATACCCTATACCGCAAGGATAGAGAGGGTAAAAAAGGGGGAGGGGTATGCCTATATATCAAGAATAATGTACAAGTGAATGTGAGAGATGACATCACTGAGGGGGCTAGGGAGGAGGTGGAATCTTTATGGGTAGAGCTCCAAAGGGATGAAGCTAAGAGGAAAATAATACTGGGAGTATGCTATAGGCCCCCTAACCTGAGGGAGGAAGTGGAGACGGATCTCCTATCACAAATTGGATTAGCAGCAAGGATGGGAAGTGTTATCATAATGGGGGATTTTAATTATCCAGACATAGACTGGGCGGAGGGAACCGCGCATTCATTTAAGGCTCGCCAGTTTCTTAATGTCTTGCAGGACAATTTTATGGGTCAAATGGTAGACGCACCAACTAGAAATAAAACATTACTAGATCTACTGATTACCAACAATACAGACCTGATCACAGATGTGGAAATACGGGGCAATTTAGGTACCAGCGATCACAGGTCAATTAGTTTCAGTATAAATCACACAAATAGGAAACATGAAGGGAACACAAAGACACTGAATTTCAAAAGAGCCAACTTCCCTAAACTACAAACCTTGCTAAAAGGCATAAATTGGGATAAAATATTAGGAACAAAGAATACGGAGGAGAGATGGGTTTGCTTTAAGAGCATATTAAATAAGGGCATTAGCCAATGTATCCCATTGGGTAATAAATTTAAAAGAGCGAACAAACATCCTGGATGGCTTAACTCCAATGTAGAAATGCATATAAAAGCAAAGGAGAAGGCCTTCAAAAAATACAAGGTTGAGGGATCATCCTCAGCATTCAGAATTTATAAAGAATGCAATAAGAAATGTAAGGGTGCAATTAGGACGGCTAAGATAGAACATGAAAGACACATAGCGGAGGAGAGCAAAAAAAAATCCCAAGAAATTCTTTAAGTATGTAAACAGTAAAAAAGGGAGGACAGACCATATTGGCCCCATAAAGAATGAGGAAGGACATCTGGTTACAAAGGATGGGGAGATGGCAAAGGTATTGAATTTATTCTTCTCCTCAGTCTTCACGAGTGAATCGGGGGGCTTCAGTAACCAAAACTGCAGTGTTTATCCTCATGACACAACACAGGAAGCACCTACATGGTTAACAGAGGACGGAATTAAAATTAGACTTGAGAAACTTAACATTAATAAATCACCGGGACCAGATGGTTTGCATCCGAGGGTACTTAGGGAACTCAGTCAGGTGATTGCCAGACCGTTGTTCCTAATTTTTACAGACAGTCTATTGACTGGAATGGTACCAGCTGATTGGAGAAAAGCCAATGTAGCACCAATATTTAAAAAGGGCCCAAAAAACATCCCTGGGAATTACAGACCAGTTAGCCTAACATCGATAGTATGTAAACTCTTGGAGGGGATGATAAGGGACTATATAAAAGATTTTAGTAATAAGAATGATATCATTAGCATGGATCAATCAGCATGGATTCATGAAGAAACATTCTTGCCAAACCAATCTATTAACCTTCTATGAGGAGGTGAGTTGCCATCTAGATAAAGGAAGGCCGTAGACGTGGTGTATCTGGATTTTGAAAAAGCATTTGACACAGTTCCCCATAAACGTTTACTGTACAAAATAAGGTGCGTTGGCATGGACCATAGGGTGAGTACATGGATTGAAAACTGGCTACAAGGGCGTGTTCAGAGGGTGGTGATAAATGGGGAGTACTCAGAATGGTCAGGGGTGGGTAGTGGGGTTCCCCAGGGTTCTGTGCTGGGACCAATCCTATTTAATTTGTTCATAAATGACCTGGAGGATGGGATAAACAGTTCAATCTCTGTATTTGCAGACGATACTAAGCTAAGCAGGGCCATAACTTCTCCGCAGGATGTGGAAATCTTGCAAAAAGACCTGAACAAATTAATGGGGTGGGTGACTACATGGCAAATGAGGTTCAATGTAGAAAAATGTAAAATAATGCATTTGGGTGGCAAAAATATGAATGCAATCTATACACTGGGGGGAGAACCTCTGGGTGAATCTAGGATGGAAAAGGACCTGGGGGTCCTAGTAGATGATAGGCTCAGCAATGGCATGCAATGCCAAGCTGCTGCTAATAAAGCAAACAGAATATTGGCATGCATTAAACGCAAGAGATAAAACGATAATTCTCCCGCTCTACAAGACTCTGGTCCGGCCGCACCTGGAGTATGCTGTCCAGTTCTGGGCACCAGTCCTCAGGAGGGACGTACTGGAAATGGAGCGAGTACAAAGAAGGGCAACAAAGCTAATAAAGGGTCTGGAGGATCTTAGTTATGAGGAAAGGTTGCGAGCACTGAACTTGTTCTCTCTGGAGAAGAGACGCTTGAGAGGGGATATGATTTCAATTTACAAATACTGTACTGGTGACCCCACAATAGGGATAAAACTTTTTCGCAGAAGAGAGTTTAATAAGACTCGTGGCCACTCATTACAATTAGAAGAAAAGAGGTTTAACCTTAAACTACGTAGAGGGTTCTTTACTGTAAGAGCGGCAAGGATGTGGAATTCCCTTCCACAGGCGTTGGTCTCAGCGGGGAGCATTGATAGCTTCAAGAAACTATTAGATAATCACCTGAATGACCGCAACATACAGGGATATGTAATGTAATACTGACACATAATCACACACATAGGTTGGACTTGATGGACTTGTGTCTTTTTTCAACCTCACCTACTATGTAACTATGTAACCGCTTGCTGACCAGCCGCCGTCATTATACTGCGGCAGGTCGGCACGATCCCGGAGCCGTCATAGCTATACGACGGCTCCTTTAAGTGGGATAGCAGGCGCGTGCCCGCTGCACTGCGGGGGTGCCGATGCTCATGGCCAATGGTTGTGATGACCGCTGGCCATGAGCGATTGTGGGCAAGAGAGACAGAACAGGGACGTGTGTGTGTAAACACACAAATCCCTGTTCTGTGAGGAGAGACAGATTGCGAGTTCCTAATAGCTAGGAACTACGATCTGCCATCCCCTCCAGTCAGTCCCCTCCCCCTACAGTTAGAACACACAGTCAGGGAACACAGTTAACCCCTTGATCGCCCCCTAGTGTTAACCCCTTCCCTGCCAGTGACATTTATACAGTAATCAGTGCATTTTTATAGCACTGATCGCTGTATAATTGTCAACTGTCCCAAAAATGTGTCAAAAGTGTCCAATGTGTCTGCCATAATGTCACAGTCCCGATAAAAATCATAGATCGCCTCCAATTACTAGTAAAAAAAATAATAATAATAAAAATGCTATAAATCTATCCCCTATTTTGTAGACACTATAACTTTTGTGCGGACCAATCAATATACGCTTATTGCGATTTTTATTACCAAAAATATGTAAAAGAATACATATTGGCCTAAACTGAGAAAAAAAATTGCTTTTTTTTTTTAAAAAAAAATGGGGATATTTATTATAGCAAAAAGTACAAAATATTGTGTTTTTTTTTTTCAAAATTGTCGCTGTTTTTTTGTTTATAGCGCAAAAATTAAAAAACGCAGAGATGATCAAATACAACCAAAAGAAAGCTCTATTTATGGAAAAAAAGGACATCAATTTTGTTTGGGTACAGCGCCACATGACCGCGCAATTGTTAGTTAAAGCGACGCAGTGCCGAATCACAGTTTGCAGTGGATAGCTATCCAGCAGTAAGGTATCCTTGAAACCTGTCATTTCCATCAAGTCTGGGTTTATGGAAACCTCTTCATGATAGTAAAATAATTTTCTCAGTGTTCATCTCATTTATTTTATACATAACAAACCAATCACTATCTGCCAGTATGTTTGGGACAAATGTGAAAAAAGCATACACTGTTTGAGCAGTGGCCTACATTTGTAACACAATTCAGATGTTCCAGAATAAAATATGTGTCTCAATTAGCAGTTCCAGTAGCAATGTACTGAAGATAACTATCTTAGCATTGCTTAGAATTCATCAAGTGGGCATTGGGAGTTGTTGATGCTTGACCTCTACCAACTGAGCATTGTTAAATGTATTTCTCCAGAGTGACTTTGTGCTCATTATAAAGCCCACTTTGAAATTCATATAAACTACACTAAGTGATTCAATATCCTGATTTTTATAAGAACAATTGAGTATTGTCCATGATACTTTGTTTTACTTGCACTAACATACAAATTTTCAGGATAAGCTTTTGGGGTGTGTCCCCTTTTTCAAGGTCTAAGCAGTACTAATACACAAAGCTTTAGCAGAATTCTAAGTAGGACAATCTCTGAAGAAAAAACTTGCAAAAAAAGGTAAAAAAGAAAACACAAGCAAAGACAAGGCAGGGAGAGGGCGAGGGGGAGTAACAGTCACAGAGGTGAGGGGGATTGCTAAACTGTAGGATAATGATTTAGAAAACCCAGGTCCACATTTAGCCCAATATACTTTGTGTCAAAAGGAATTATCATTCTTAGTTCAAACGTTTTCCTTTCCTGAATAGTTTTGAAGTTATATCTAACTAACTAGAACATTCAACTAAAACATTCATGTTTTCCATAATGTGGTCTCGTTGTAAGAAATGCTGCCCCAAAGGTGTGCAGACATCATCTTCCTTATGTTCTTTGATGGTGTGTCTGTGTAGAGTCATCCTAGTTTGTAATTGCTGTCCTGTTTTACCAACATAAGATCGTTTGCTGCATATTTTGCATTAGATGAGGTACACAACATTGCTGGAAGTACAGATGTATGATCCTGTGATGCTGGAGGTCTCTTTTGTGTTCGTGACACTTTTGGATAGATTGATTTGGTTGCGCAGTTTGCAGCATTTTTTGTTGCATGAATTGGTTCCTTTATTTGTGACTTCATAATCAGAATGAAGTTTCCTGCTGATTAGTTTATGTTTATGCTAATGCCTGAAAGCCAGCATTGGGGGTTCTTGGAATATTTCTTTCAGGGTTTCACCAATTGTTCTAGTAAAGGGATCTCCAAACTATGGCCCTCCAGCCGTTGCGGAACTGCACATCCCATGAGGCATTGTAAAACTCTGACATTCACAGACATGACTAGGCATGGTGGGAATTGTATTTCCTGAACAACTGGAGGGCCATAGTTTGGGGACCCATGTTCTAGTAGAACAACAGAAACATATGCTTGCCTATGGTTCAGTACTTTTCCTGTATTCTTGTTGATGCAAACTTGCCAATTCACACAAATTAACGCATAACATAATTAACTGTTGTCAAAGGCTTCAATCACATGGGCATATTCATATTTTTTTGCACGGAATGCATGGTTCATGATGGCAGATTTGCAACAAACCTGCATAAAACAAATCCCTAAAGTATTAGTGCATAGATACATTTAGATATTTATAGCATTTAAATGCATGCTACTCCTCTAATGACTTTACACGTGTACTTTTATATGTACTTACATGCATGCATTCACAAAATCAGCAGCTATGTATGTATGACCTCAGATGTAGCTGTGTCCTACTTTTGTGTACGCCACTAAATATGGCCAGAGTTTTATTGTAGATGCAGCTGTGTTTATGGCCATGTTAATTCCTATATGCTGCATTTAGATGCATACAAATCTATGCTACATGCATCCAAACACAGTGTTTTAGTCACCTGTGTGTAGCTTAAAAAGTGAAAATTTGCTAATTATTTAATCAAGACAATACTATTTATTGGGCCCACCCCTTGTTATCCCTATGCGATAAGAATGTTTTCGATGTAAAGACTTGTTCAGCAGAATCACTCGATACATATTTCTGTTTTCAACACACCAGACAAAAACATAAGAGATATGATTCATTTAACTTGAGCAGCCACAGCCAATAACCAATGTTCAAACACATTAGAAAATTGCAGAATATCCTATTATTTTTTTTTTTCATTCGGCGCAGTTTACAGCTGTACATTTAGAATACAGACAAACCTGCTGGCTTACTTTTTTATACTACTTCCAGAAAAAGCATATTTCAAAGGAAAAAAGAACACTATAATCAAATAGCATGTACAATTATTTCAAAATGCACTGCCATAGGTGTGAATGGGCCTTTAAAAACACAAAATGCTTAAATGGTTATATTTGTCAGTGACGTCTCCAGCTTTCATATTTAGGGGGGCACATGAGGGGACAGGGAAGAAAGTAGGGGGGCCAACTATAAAAACTATATATATAGATCTATCTATCTATCTATCTATATATATCTATATATATATATATCTATATATATAGATATAGATATATATATATATATATATATATATATATATATATATATATCTATATCTATATCTATATCTATATATAGATATAGATATAGATATATATATAGACATATAGATCTATATAGATATATATATATATAGATAGATAGATAGATAGATAGATAGATAGATAGATAGATAGATAGATAGATAGATAGATAGATATCTATATATATATAGATATATATATATATTGATATATATATCTATAGATATATATATATATCTATAGATATATATATAGATATATATATATATATATATATCTTTATATATATATATATATATATACACACACACACACACACCCCACACACATACAGTATGCCACACATATGGCACATAATTGTGAACTGGAAGAAAAATGATAACTGTTTTTCAAAATTGGCACCTGGGGTAAATCCTATATCTGGCACCCCCCCCAGGTGGATAGGCAGCACACCGTACATCAACGTCAAGTGACGTTAGGGTAGTATACTGGCAGATTGGGGTAATATAGTGCCAGGTTAGGGTGATATAGTGCCAGGTTAGGTGATATACAGTAGTGCCAGGTTAGGTGATAGTGCCAAGTTAGGTGATATACAATAGTGCCAGGTTAGGTGGTAGTGGCAGGCTAGGTGGTAGTGCCAGGTTAGGTGGTAGTGGCAGGCTAGGTGGTAGTGTCAGGTTAGGTGGTATTGGCAGACTAGGTGGTAGTGCCAGGTTAGGTGGTAGTGGCAGGCTAGGATGTAGTGCCAGGTTAGGGTGGTAGTGCTAGGTTAGGGTGGTAGTGGCAGGCTAGGTGGTAGTGGCAGGCTAGGTGGTAGTGGCAGGTTTGGTGTTAGTGCCAGGTTAGGTGGTAGTGCCAAGTCAGGTGGTAGTGCCAGGTTAGGAGGTAGTGACAGGCTAGGTGGTAGTGGCAGTCTAGGTGGTAGTGCCAGGTTAGGGTAGTAGTGCCAGGTTAGTTGGTAGTGCCAGGTTAGGGTGGTAGTGCCAGGTTAGGGTGGCAGTGCCAGGTTAGGTAATAGTGTCAGATTAGGTAATAGTGAGTAAATACATGACAACATGAATAGATAGGAGTCCTGTTCGCCTCTTCCTCTATCACCTGCACTAAAAGTATGAATCTATGACTGTTCCTGCTGCTGCAGAACCTCCTTCTCCCCCTCCCTGAAGTAAACATAAAGAAAAAAAACTCACATGGGTGCTGGCAAGCTGAGGACTGATTCTGGCTTCTTCCTGGAACTGAAGTCAAAATGTGGCGGGCAGGAGGGGAAGGGGGAGGGGCTGCAGCATGGACAAAGCATTATTGGCTAAGAGATGAGATGCAAATATCTCCCTCCCTGTGATATCGGGACACAGACATCATGCAGCCCTGCATCTTACTGCTGTGTGCACTTCTCCACACATTACAGGTTGGAGATGTTGTTTTGCACACACACAGGGGCTGGCTTAGAGGTGGAAGCACTGCTGCCGGAGCTGGCTCTGTCTCCTGTCATTATGACAAGCAGGAGACCTGGACTGTAAACTATACACATTACACAACAGGGCAGGGAGCACGGCAATTGCATAGCGATGCCCTTTGTGTGTCTCTCCCTCCAGCAGCTGAGACCCTACAGAGAATATCTCTGTAATTGCCGTGCCAATCATTTTAATTGGGGGGCACAATATGATGTTGGGGGGGTCAGGGCCCCCTGTGGTCCCACCCTGGTGACACAATTGATACTTGTTCATAGGCTTGTGAACATAATTGTTTATAGTAAAAACAGTTTCTATACCTTCTCTATATATATATGGTTGGGCAATACACTTGTCTGTGCACATCAAAAAAATAAAGAAAATAGGGCGAAATGAGGATTCTTAGTATAGGGGAGAACTTATACAAAATATGATAGTAAATAAAATATTGTTTAGCTCAGGTGGCATTTCAGATGAGCACAGCAGTATCTTTCTCCTAAAGTAGCTATTGACTGCTATTCTCCCACTGGCAACAAATGTGTTTCACATTGTATGTTCTCTGTACAATAAATACAGGTCACAAACTCTGGTTGTTTATTGCAAACATATTGCAAATTTCAGAGGTACAAAAACATAACCATCAATACAATTTATGTAAAAGATGTCTGTTGCTAGCAAAGTGAAATATTGTATGTACTGTGTATAGTAAAAGGTCTTAATGACTCACGTAAGAAAGGAGAGTTTAATATCAAGAAAGTAGTATTTTTTGTGGTAAGAACAGTTAAGCCGTGGAAGGGCCTACCAAAGGAAGGAGTAAGAGCAAAATCAGCAATTGAATCTATGAGTTTTTATTACTAAAACCGGAGAGTGCACTATCTGGGGCATCTGTGCATGGCAACCAATCAGCTTGTTCAATTAAAATAACCTGGAAGCTAATTGGTTTCTATGCAGAATTGCACCAGAGTTTGCACTCTCCAGTTTTGGTATATCAACCTCTATGTGTCTTGTGGATTTTTCAATGGGTTTCTCATCACTTGTGCAGACATATAAACAGGACTTAGTCATTTCTTTGACCTCTTTATTTGTTCTCTGCTGGTCTCACAGTTCAGAAGTTATGGGCTTGTTACACATCTTACTAAGCATGTACTGTAATTATATTCCTAAATTTTCAAAAAGAGGAAGATTTATTAAAATTGGAGAGTGCAAATTCTAGTGCAGCTGTGCATGGTAGCCAATCAGCTTCTAACCTGCTTGTTCAATTAAGCTTTGGAGAAAAACAAAAACTGGAAGCTGCTTGGTTTCTATACAGAACTGCACCACATTTTGCACTCTCCAATTTTAGTAAATCAACCCCTGTGGCACCTGCAAGTCCCAATCTCATTTAATAGATAGCTACGTTTAGAAAAACAAGTAACAACAAGTGAACAGAAATTAGGGAGGATGGAATTGGGAATAGAATTTGGGAATGCCCTTTTCCTGGCAAAGAATTACTTCCAGCAAAAAATGTCCTGTGAGGGAATTATTCCATCATTTCCCTGTGATGGTAGCACCACCTTTATAAACTTTTACTAATGATGATGTAACAAGCATGTTGTCATGGAGAAATGAAAAACTATTTGTCATGTAATTTCTCCTTTTGGCCACAAGATGGAGATAGGGAAATGCTGACTTTTACTTCCAGAAAACTCAGATACAGAGGACACTGGGAAAAAGGGGAGTTTCAGGAAGAGCTGGGGAGGCTGAGGTTATTTAAGAGGAAGAGAGAGAGAGAGTCTAGGAGCCCAGGGAGGAAAAAACGGGCTCTGACAAGACAGTGTAGAGACAGAGTGAAGAGAGAACAACTGTGCCCAAGATTGTCAGCCAGAGAAAGAGAGAGCCTGAGTTGACAGAAACCTCCAGCTATTTTGTGCATCTCCTGAGTCTGCAGCGAGTTATTGGGGTCATTGTGGTGAGAGGATGAGATGTTGGGTGTCATCAGAGATGGAGGGAGACCACATCATTGGAAGCTACTACAGTGTGGGAAAGCAGTTCTGGGACCTGAAAACTCAGATAGACAGAACCAATACCGAGACGCTGTCATTGCTGTGCTGCCTGCCAGAGTCACCCTAATCAACCTAAGTGAGTGGACGCCTGAGGGGCAACTAACAGAATGTTACCAGGACTGGTGAGTGGGCCTTGCGGCCACTACTTGCTACCACTGCTAGGGAATAAAGCCACTAGGAGCTACATAACCAGTGACCCTATAGCTCTAATACTGCCTGCAGGCCTTACTGATAGCCACAACATGCGCCAATGAGTTCCAACGAACCTTAAGACTAAAGACTGCCCCTAGTTGTAACTTCCTTTAAGCTCTATCTGTTGGCCAGTTAAGGCGGTATCCCACTCCGTCTATTCATTTGAGTGCACTCAGAACCAGTATAGAGCTGCTATCATTCTGAACGCATTTAGAGGTATTATACATTGCTTTTAGATAATTATATAGAACTGTACTGTTCTTTTTTTCCCCCTTTTCTACTTTGGTATAGTTATTTTACCCTGTTTAGCCGCCTGTGTCTGAAATTGCCTGATCTGTTGTTTAATTCTCTTGAAATCTCCATGTATACATTAATAGATTAACCAAGTTATCCCTAACCTGGTGTGTGTGTATTTTTCTACTGGAAATACCTCACAGCTAGGGGAAGGGTATTTTACATTTGTGGTGTTACTTGTGCTCGCAGAAGGTGTGTCAGAGGAGCTGAGATTGTTCTGGGAGTCAAGACGTGGAGCAAGAAACCCAAATTTACCTTGTGGCTCCTTTGGAGGTGGCGCAACAATGAGAAGACATCATTGAACAGACAACTAGATGACATATGGATGATATGAAATATGGATAAAGCAAAGGTTAACATGGATTTGCAAATGTGGATACATGCATTTGCCATTTCAAAGTATATTTCAAAACAACTATAGAAATGTAAAGGCATTATTTAACCTTGAAGCATTTTATTATGTATTGATGAGAAGTAACAATAGATAAAATGGCAAAAATAATATATAAATGCACTCTGCACTTTGAAATCTACAATAAAAAACCAAGGCACAGCAACAGACATGTACATGTTTATCTGGCCAATATTGGGATTTTTAATGCTCAACAGAAGGTTTCATTACAGTAAAAGAATAAAACAGATTTTTTGATATGCTGCACAAAAGAAGACTTTCAGCTACAATCATATATATTGTAAAAAGAAAAATTGTTTCCAGTATCAAGACTTTCAGAGCCTCTGCTAAGCGAAAATGGAAGCTATCAATTCATAGTTGCTTGCTACACTTTAGTGTGACACATTGAAACATACTGTAATTTGCAAATCCAGGTTTTAATGCAGGGATTTTGATTTCTCAGTACTCAGACAGTAGGATGATTTAAAGAAAATCTGGATTTCTTGGAAAATGAATTTGAACTGTACAAGTAATTAGTAAATGACTTGGGGTAATTAGTCCTCAAAGTACATTTGATTTATGTTTATAGTATTGTGAAAGATTATTTGCTTTTATCATGGGCTTGTATTTGTTCAAAGTGTGTTCGTGTTTCACAAATTATATATGTACATGAAGCATCTACATACATTTATTATATATGTACACATTTCATATGGGTCACATTGTATAATGTGAAAAAGTACTGACACAATTTCAACTAGAAATAATCACCCTAAAAACTATTTCATGTCCCTTCATTGATTATCACTGTAAAACAAAAAGAGCTTAGAGGCTTAAGTTGACTTTTGGAGTATGTTACATCCATATTTAGTGTGTAGCATGTAATATGCTCCAGAACCTCTCTCCTCAACCCCATGACAGGGGGTAGAGGTTAATCTCCCTCCCACTTTCTGTCATATTCAAAATCAGCACAGCTGTTCAGGGCTGTGCCCGCACAACCCCGCCATACATTCACAGAGATCTGTGAATGAAAAAAACAAGTCCTGTCTGCCAAAATGGCAGACAGCTTGTAGTTCTCGATAGACTGCAAGGGCACCGATGAGCAGAGCATACAGGCAAGAAAGCTGGAGGACATGTCTGTATGAGCCTGATGTTGCACCTGTGATCCATTGATGCTTTGCAGGCTCCTAGAGGAAAAAACTAAATGAATGTACACTTTTTTCTGCACAAATGTGCATTTATAATGTTTTCCCTAAAGGTGAACTTTTCCTTTAATCACTTGCCGCCACAGTACATATATTGTACATCATGTGCAAACTCAGGGCCAGATTATAGGTGATCACTATGCAATCACATGATCATGATGTCAATAAGGCTATTATGAATAAATTATACAAACTTATTAAGATTTTTTTTTATCAGAAACCTGTAGCAGAATACATTTTGGCCTAAATTTATGACAAAATTTGGTTCGATTGGGTATGTTTTATGACAGAAAGAAGAAAATACATTTGTTTTCAAAATTTTTTTTTTTTTTTGTTTATATCACAAAAAAATCCAGCGGTGATCAAATACCACCAAAAGAAAACTCTTTGTATGAAAATTATAAGAATCGAATTTGCATACAGTATTGCATGACCGTGCAATAGGCAGTTGAAGTAGTGCAGTGCTGAATAGCAAAAAATGGCCTGGTCATGAAGGGGGTAAAACCTTCCGGAGCTTAAGTGTTTAAACAGTACAGTATTATAAAAAGTTTTCAAGTAGACACCAAAACCAAATACTGTATATACTAAAAACAAATTGCTGAAGAAACTGCAGAAATAACAAAGGCTTTTTTCACTGGCGAAAGTGTAAAAAAAATAATTGTAAGTCACAAATACAACTAAATAAATTGATTTTGGATTTTAACAAAAAATTGGGATTATTACCAACAGTCTTTACTAAGTGGATTGAAGTTAAAAATGTCATCCAAAAATAAAATGGAACAAAGCTTTACACATACAAAAAGACCTAGCCACAGTGCTTCTTATAAGTAGGGATTTCTCACCCCACTCTTATTACATTGGCTTTTTAAACAATATCGGACCCATAGGTGTGCTCAGCCTATTGCATTAGGGTGTGCACCCCAAAGCTAAAAACACACATGCCTTTCTTTGCAGCCTCAGCTGCACTGGACAGTGAATGAATGGGAAGTACTCTGTGCCTAGTGGCTTCCTGTTCATTCACAAACCGAGGCATAGTAAACACAATTGTCTATGCTTCAGATACGGCTGAACACAGTGAGTTAGTGTGTTCATTGTGTTCATTTAGAAAAGGAAGGGTCTAGTAAATGACATACTGATTAGGTCCTTCCCCCACTCTCCATCCTGAAACGTCCCCCACAGCAGTCGGGGGAGAGGAGAGGAAAGGAAGCCAGCAGCACTGCAGTAGGGGGGGGGCAACATGGGCGAAGCCTGGGCAGTAGGGGGAATTGTCACCACAGAGAGTGAATAGGGTGTGCCCAGGCAGACCTAAGCAGACCTGTGCAGGCCTATGATCTGACCCTGTTACCTGCAGGTCCCAGAAACTGTGGTACTATATATATTTACTATGTTCTTCTAAATGCTTGCCTCAATGGATTATAAACGTCCTTGTCCCTCCTTTCCCTTCAATAAGAATGGATGGAAGGCAGAAAAGATTTCAACTTAATCATAAGTGGTAATAGTAAGTGACATGCAGAATAAGGTTCCAGGTATGCTCGCAATTTCTCACTAACTAGCAGCATCAGATACTAGAAACTGAATGACTACTAAAACGTATGAAATGTCAGTTTGTGTTCTGTGCTAATTGCTTCAACAGTAACTAATTCATCCAAAAGCCCTAATACAAAAGCAAAAGAAATACATTAAATTAAGCTACCCAAATTGGCAATGATATGTGACTATAAATCAGACATGTATGCTTTACGTAGAAGTAACAGAGTAGTTCTATGTATAATGAAAAGAAAAATAAACACAATGCAGCAATCTTCAACATTAAAGCAAAGTAAAGGGTAACCTTCAACTATTCAAGCAGTTTGTCTTCATAAATAAAGAAATTAATTAAACACAATTATAGCATTTTTTTTGTTTTAAAATACATTTATGAAGTACATACTGGGCAGCAGTACTTCATTCTCTCTGTTTGTGGTTTATTCACAATGCAATGATGATAATGCAATGATACCTGGTTTCCATTATAAAAGTAATCTGAGTATTTTTAGGAGGATTGCATGCTCAGTCTATATCCATACACCCAGAAATCAAGACCTTCAAAGTGTGTGTGTTTTTTTGTGCCTTGACTACGCTTAATGCTTTACAAAAATGTCTATTTGTCAGTTAAAAAGTGGTATAAACAAACAAGGATAAGTGTTTAATCGCAAATTGAACAGGTTCAGTTATGAAGTACGGATACTAGTGTATTGAAATGTGAGCATACTGACTTGTAGACTCAAGTAACTATGGACTGATGTACTAAAGGCAAATAGACTATTCTCTGCAAGAGAAGTTGCACTTTGCAAATTTTTTCCCAGCTTAGTAAATGGGGCGAAGCTCTGCTGACCTTCTTCACTGAATCATGAGCAAGCAAACATGCTGTTTTTTATTTTCCTGCACATGATTAGACATTTTTTACGAAGTGAAATTTCACCTTGTTCACTAATCACTGGAGCAAATGTCTTTGCAGATTGCAACTTAACTTGCAAAATTAACACCTGTTTGCCTTTAGTACATCGAGCCCCATGTTTCTGTATACCAGTTTGGTAGTACTTATCAATACTAATGGCTATAACCAAGGGGACACAGCTGACTTCTTCACTTATTTTATTACTCTACATCATGAAGAATCTCTTGGATGAGCATGACACCAAAGTGGCTTTGAAATGGCTTTGGAAGCTAATTGAAAAAGTTGGTTTGAGATAAAACTAGTTGGATAGCTTAGGTAATTCACCAATAGAATATTGAAGATATAAAAAAATATATACTATGCTGACAGGTGACTCAGCCTGTCAGAAATCATGGAACATCACTTTTTTGGTCGATGTTGATGTAATAGTTGTTAGGAATTTGTTCTGAACCTTTGTGAGGGTTAGTTAACACAAATAATTACATTTGCAAAAATGGCTATGTATTAAATGAAGCATCACATGCTAATTTATTTACATAGGAATAAGCCATCTTCTCTCTTCCCTTTCCGTATGGAAGAAGATATAACTACTATAATTGTGTCTGGAATACTGCCAAATCTTTCAGCACATAATGATTTAATGACTCCTACCTGTCAGTGGAAACACATTAAATTGCATCTTCACAATTAGGAAATGCTTTAGTGATTAGGAATCATGCATATTTAAGTCTATGCAAAGCTGAATATTTGAACATTTCAAAGTAAATCTATAGAGCCAAACTGGGAATACAACCTAAGCTGAGATTGAGTTCTAAATTTAGCAAAAAACTCCATGCAAATGAACCACTTCATCAAAAAAGATATGTTAGGTTTGTGTTAAAGTTCATTTCTGTAAGAAAAAAATCGTAGCTCCTATTTGCAAATGATTTTATTACCATTAAAAACACAAATAAAACTGTACTATTTTCTGTTTCTTTTTTTTTCTTTTTTTTTTTTCAATGAACAGATAGAGTTAGAATGAAAGGCATCCCATTTAAATTTGAATTTAAATTTAAATTTGAAAGCTGAAACTTCAATTGTCCTGACTATTGAAGGCTCCATTTTGTCCTTCTGTATAGGTCAACATTTGCATCTGTTTTGGGGATTGTTAACACTTAAACAATTGTCACTTAGTATTTAACAATAAAAATATAATGTTTTATTACAAGTGATAACACATTTACATGAAGACACATTTAAAAAGGGCCTTGCAATTGTTCCTTGCTCTACTGTGGGCATCATGAAATGAATATGAGGCAAAATGGATTAACCAAGGTTTTTTATCAGAAATATTGAACTCAAGGTTTGGGTCAAACACAATTAGGACTAAACTTTGCCAATTAGGATTTTCTTCAAAAAACTGGACTTTTTGCTCATTCATGAATGGCATGTATTATAGTGGTATTTCCACTGCTGCTATATCACAGTTTTCTGTCAAAGATTGTTATGGAAGCATTTGACGTTATCACCTTCTGCATCCTTAGCAACCAGTGATGTCACCTGACCCCATTTATTTACTGGCCATGTAAACAAAGGGGCAGATATAGCGCTGACATCACTGACCAACCCATTTTTTTACATTTAGTGGCTGGGACAGTGAGATGTCATTCACAGTGAGGAGATTAGATGTGCTGGTTGGCATTTTCTGTCAGTCATCATATTTGGCAAGGATTTGCAAAGCTGATCAAAATGATTGGTGATGAATTTACATTATATGACTTTTTTTTGAAAACCTAACATTTTTAAGGTGAAGACTTTAATTTTAATATATGACTTTGTGGATGTCCTCATCCCTAACATATAGAAAATTTTCATCCAAAAATTTAACTATATTATTAGTACATCAACAAATCAAAAAATCACACTTTATATATATCTTTTTCAAGTAAAAACATTGAGGGGGGTGATCACTCAAATCCAATTAAAACAGCTGCATATAAATACATTTTATTAATAACACCCAAAAGAGGGTGTACTATAGCATATCCTTCATTTAGATTTAGCTAGATCTATGCATTTTGTGAACACTTCTTTAGGACCTGATAACTTTATGTCAATCCATATTCACAATGCATATGTCACCGTTTTTAACATGATTTATAAGGAATCATATACAAATTATCATTAGATTCATACAGTATAAGATATACTGTATATCAGACAAATATTTTCCAAACTTTGTACAATATTCCCAGTATATAAAAATACTTCTAATAATACTTAGAAGAATATTATCAACAAATATTATACAGAAATTATACAGAACCCATGTGTCCCCTAATGATTAACTGCATGGTATACAGCATACTGCTATTGTTATTTCAACATCACAGGAACTAAGCTCCTCCTTTCCTATTAAGCGTAAGACATCATAAGCAAAAGGAGATCTATAGATGGACTAAGATTGCTCCCAAAACACATTTAAGAGAAGAGAGACATGGATCACCCATACCTTAAAGATGTAAAATTCAGGCAATATGTCTACCAAAACCAGCCCCAAATATAGAGAACCTCATGACTGCTGTCAGCTTCCCCTGTGTGTGTGTGTCTCTGATCTCCCTTTCAAGGCATTCCCACTCTTCCCAGTGGATGGGATACTTTTGGCCCACAAGGAGTGGACTCAGGCAGCCTTACATGCACTCCAAAGTGGAGCACAACATGACACTGGCAATGTCATCGATGTTGCCATGTCATATCTGTCACTCCCCTAATTAGACAGGAAAAAATACTCTCTCAGTGGAGAGTTTTTAAAAAAGGAACACATCAGACAGGCCCCATTTCAGTGAATAATACCATCTAGTGGTCATAAGATATACTGTATATAGCTGCAGTTTCCTCATAATGCATTGGAGGGATGGTCACCATTGACATGCTCTTGTTGTTTTTAATTGAAAAACAACAACTCATTTTTAAATGTATTCTACTAATAATGTGTGATTTTTGATTTTTGGATGTACCATTAATATATTTCCAATTTGGAATAAATAGTTTCTTTTTTTTTTTTTAATAAAGGACTTGTCAAAACATGTGTGGCTTTATTTACACTTTTCACTTTTTTTGCATGAATGAGTATGGATACTATGTATATTCAGGTAGGGGGAAGCTTATATCTAAGGGCCCTCTCATTTTTAAAGGGGGCTTCCAGATTCCAATAACTCCCTAAATGTACACCTCCACAATAACTGGGCCAGGGTTGTGGGAAAAAGACCATTGTCCTCACCAGCATGTTACTCCCTCTGTTAAAGGCATGTGGCCTGGTATGGTTTATGAGGAATGCTACACGTTCTCCACCTTTCCTGGTCTTCCAGACTGAATGCTCAGATAAGAGTCTGTTATAGATATTTGGGGAACCCCATGCCTTTGTGAGAACCCCCTACGGCATTCATACAGACACTCATCAAGAAGAAAGGTCTAGTATATGTATTTTAGAAAAAACCCTACTTTGCTTTTTCATGTGGGGTCCCCCATTGACATCAAACCCAAACCCTCATCTATAATAAAGGTGTGGTATAGATAAATGAAATCCCCAGACACTTTGTTTACAAACAGTATTAAAGTATCATTAAACCCAGACTATGAAAACTCTCATTACGTGCTACATAACAGAGTGTGCATATTCACAAAACCACTAGAGCATTCATTTTGTTTAGAGTGAAATAACCCTGGATGATCCTGCCTTCAGCTTTCCCACCTATTTTCTCTGTGTCCCCACTGCAACCTGAGATTGTGTAGATTAGCTGGTGTCCTCTACAGAGCATGCTCAATTTAACTACCCTTCTAAGCTATTCATTTCCTCCTTTTTATTTTTTGTGCAGCCCATGTGACTATAAAGTTGGCATATAAACAGTGGTAAATGACACTTCCCTCCCTCCCTCCTCTTCTGTGTCCTCCTATTGCTAAACACCGTGGGGGTAGGGTATAGTATGCTGATTAATTACATTCACTAAGAAACTCACAAAATGCTTTGTTTTTCTATAAATCAGTATTAAATATATCTAATGTAATTGCTAATAACTATAAAGAAAGAAAAAAAGATGCAAATGTTATCTGAACAAAATGAAAGCTAGTGTCCATTATCTTCTCTGCCTACACCATATTAATGCTTAAAAAAATACACATCTTTATAACAGTTATTTGATATATATATATATATATATATATATATATATATATATATATATATATATATATATATATATATATATATATATATAAAATATATATATAAATCTAATTTGAATCACGCTTCAGCACTGGCCAGACAGAGACCTATATTGTAGATAGCATCAGCAGAGTAATAGAAGCCCCTCCTAAAGTTCTTTTTCTGCAGATTAAATCAATTATCAACACATAGTGGTACTGTGGATACATATAGAGTATTCAGTGCCACGTCCCAAAGTAATAGTTGAATAAAAAAGTATCTAAGGGCTTGGACTTTATAGGCATGATAACCAAAGTTGTACAGTTAAAAAAATATATGAAATATATAAAACATCAAATAAATATATCTAGAAATGGTTAACTATCTAAAATACCTAACAAGTATCAAGATAAATGCATATTGCGAATTTAGAGATACTGAGATGGAAACCCAATACACAGTACTAATCAGGCAAGGCCTAGGCAGTATTCACATACTATGGGGACGTATGTAACAACATAGATACAAGGTACAAGGTATTCATTGTTATTGGTCCAGTAAGTAGATCAATGTGACTGTAAACAGGCTAATGTTATTTCATTGTAAAGAAAAATAAGAAGGAATGGTAAAGAGAGGGGGGGGGGAGAAAGGGGGAGGGAAAGGGGAAGAGGAAAGGGAGAGAAAGAATAAGGGGATAGGAAGGGAAGATCAGACAGAGGCGGGTAGCCTCAGGGATTGAGCAAGCCAGGGTGAAATATTTATGGTGCTAATTCGTAAACTGAAAATAAGCGAACTAGTAAATTTAGTGTCTACTTGTATAGCAAGATAACAAATGCAACAGCCAGTCAGCATAAAGCCGAATGGTTATAGCAGTATTAATAGTTAATGTTCTATGATAGATGGTGAATCTGAGTTAATTTATATCTCGAACAACTTAACCACTTGCCGCCCGCCATATAGCAGAATGACGGCGGCAAAGTGGTTTCAATATCCTGACTGGGCGTCATATGACGTCCTCAGGATATTGAGCCACTGCGTGCCCCCGGGGGCTCGCATCGCGGCGATCGTTGTTGCGGGGTGTCAGTCTGACACCCTGCAACACCGATCTAGGTAAAGAGTCTCTGACTGAGACTCTTTACCACGTAATCAGCCGTGTCCAATCACGGCTGATCACAATGTAAGTAGGAAGAGCTGGTGATCGGCTTTTCCTCACTCACGTCTGACAGACGCGAGTAGAGGAGAGCCGATCGGCTGCTCTCCTGACAGGAGGGTCTGTGCTGATTGTTTATCAGCACAGCCCTCCCTCGGATCCCACCCAGGACCACCAGGGAAGCCGCCCAGGACCACCAGGGAAGCCACCCAGGACCACCAGGTAAACCAGCCACACTGGGCCACCAGGTATGCCCCCTAGACCCCCAGGGAAATACTAATCTGTGCAAAGGCAGCTGCAAATCAATGCCCAGGCAGCTGCCAATCAGTGCCCACTCCAGTGCCTACCACTGCCAGTGCCACCAGGGATGCCTGTCAGTGCCGCGTATCAGTGCCCATCAGTGCCACGTATCAGTGCCGCCTATCAGTGCCCATTAGTGCCCATCAGTGCCGCCTATCAGTGCCCATCAGTGCCGCCTATTAGTGCCCAGCAGTGCCGCCTATCAGTGCCCATCAGTGCCACCCATAAGAACCCATCTTTGCAGCCTTTCAGTGCCCATCAGTGTCACCTATCAGTGCCCATCAGTGCCAACAATGCCACCCATGAGTGCCCATCAGTGCCGCCTATCAATGCCCATCAGTGCTGCATATCAGTGCCACCCATCAGTGCTGCCTACCAGTGCCCATTAGTGCCGCATATCAGTGCCCATCGTCAGTGCCCGTCAGTGCCTGCTCATTGGTGCCATCTCATCACTGCCACCTTATCAGTGCCTGTGAGTGCCACCTTATCAGTGCCCATCAGTGAAAGAGAAAACATACTTATTTACAAAATTTTTAAACAGAAACAAAAGCAAAACTTTTATTTTTTTCAAAATTTTCAGTCTTTTTTTATTTGTTTCGCAAAAAATAAAAACCGCAGAGGTGATCAAATACCACCAAAAGAAAGCTTTAGAGGGACGCTGAGCAGTGTGTGTACAAAGAGACGCTGCCCAGCGTCCCTCTATCCAGCTCTATATCCCAGTCGCTCTCTACCCAAGTGGCTGTTTGTTGTTTTCGGTCACTCATCTACACTATGAATCAACAGTAGGTATGTGTCTGCAACAGATTTACATACTGGTACATTCCATGCAGTTATTATATGCCTTACTCTTTTCCCCTCTGTCTTTCTATCTCCTTCATTAAGTTACATCTCTTTCTTTTAATTATTGTAATTAACTGGCACTCTTTTACCTTTTAAAATAACCCTTTATGTGCTTTTTTGTTTAGACCATACTAGGACCTGCATCACAGATAACTATTTGGGATGTTGAATCATCATCCGAAACCACATACAAGTGACTGTGACCGCTGTTTCTTTTACACATAGATACTGGCCCAATTTGGTTACTGGCATATTTTTTTCTTTTTTTTGCATAGCCGTCTCACCGGCAATATGCCTTGCTAGATGATTCTAGCAGTATATTTTCCATTTTAAGGATACACAGATAACTTCTTACCGCCCTTCTCCTGTCCTTCCTATCTGTTTTCGTTCATTCCACTACTAATATCATATTAAGTGTTATTGTTATTTAAGTTGTTCGAGATATAAATTAATTCAGATTCACCATCTATCATAGAATATTAACTATTAATACCGCTATAACCATTCGGCTTTATGCTGACTAGCTGTTGCATTTGTTATCTTGCTATACAAGTAGGCACTAAATTTACTAGTTTGCTTATTTTCAATTTACGAATTAGCACCATAAATATTTCACCCTGGCTTGCTCAATCCCTGAGGCTACCCGCCTCTGTCTGATCTTCCCTTCCTATCCCCTTATTCTTTCTCTCCCTTTCCTCTTCCCTTTTCTTTTTCCTTTCCCCACCACCCCCTCTCTTTACCATTCCTTCTTATTTTTCTTTACAATGAAATAACATTAGCCTGTTTACAGTCACATTGATCTACTTACTGAACCAATAACAATGGATACCTTGTACCTTGTATCTATGTTGTTACATACGTCCCCATAGTGTGTGAATACTGCCTAGGCTTTGCCTGATTAGTACTGTGTATTAGGTTTCCATCTCAGTATCTCTAAATTCGCAATATGCGTTTATCTTGATACTTGTTAGGTAATAATATTTTAGATAGTTAACCATTTCTAGATATATTTATTTGATGTTTTATATATTTCAGTAAATCTGTTTCATGCCCCTGAAGAAGCGCTATGGCGTGTAACATGTTGAGCGAGCTCTAGATACCCATTTCTATCAACTACATAGTTCCTCCTTGACAACAAAGTAATCTTATGGTGGAATGATTGGTATCCTATTCTTATATGATCTGCCTATATTATATTGAGCTATGTATGGAGTGTATAATTGTTACTGTATTTTTATGAACTGATTTCTGTACTTGTTTCCTTTTTCTTTCCTTGTTTTTAAACAACATTTTGTATGGCGAATAAATTCCAGTTTTTAACTGTACAACTTTGGTTATCGTGCCTATAAAGTCCAAGCCCTTAGATACTTTTATATTCAACTTTTTCTGCAGATGCCAAAGAACAAGGAAAGATCATGTGACCACACAGTACTGCTGCAGGAATAAGGTAATTAGAGGATTTTAAAAAAATGCAGTGCCATGATATATATAATTTATGTGAATGAACTATGGGAATGAACACTTCTCTGTTTAGTAACACTTTAAGTGTCCAAAGGCTGTCATTTACTGGCAACATCATTTGTTCTTTGAAAACTAGAGTTTTGCTGTAGTACTGTAGGTTGTATACACCATACAGATGTGCCATTTCACAGGCAGAAGGGCACCCTCAGGCAGTTATTTAAAGGCTTTTATCTTTTTTAATGTTTCAATTTAAGCATCAGTTCAATTGCTGTTCCTCACTAAGCAAAATTTACTTTTTGTTTTTTTATTTTTGCTTTGGTGCACGTTTCCCAGGGTAGTGTCCAGCCCCCATGCCATTTGTTTGACAAATCATTATCAGCCTATAAATTGACCTTTACAGATTATTTGCCAGAGCCACGAGCGGGGGGGGCTGTCAGAGCCACAAGCGGGGGGGCTATCAGAGTCGCGAGTGGGGGGCTGTCAGGGCCGTGAGTGGAGGGGGGCTGTTAGAGCCGCAAGGGGGTGTGCAGGGCCACAGAGGGGGGGTTGCTGTACCCTGATCTGTATTCCCTGATCTGTAGTATACGCTGATCTGTATACCTTTATCTGTACACCCTGTTCTCTATACCCTTATCTGTATACCTTTATCTGTATACCCTGATCTGTATACCTTTTATCTGTACACCCTTATCTGTACACCCTTATCTGTACACCCTTATCTGTACACCCTGATCTGTATACCCTGATCTGTATACCCTGATCTGTATACCTTTATTGGTATACCCTGCTCTGTACACCCTACTCTGTACACCCTACTCTGTACACCCTGCTCTGTACACCCTACTCTGTACACCCTACTCTGTACACCCTACTCTGTACACCCTACTCTGTACACCCTGACCTGTATACCTTTATCTGTACACCCTAATCTGTATACCCCGATCTGTACACCCTGATCTGTATACCTTTTATCTGTACACCCTGATCTGTATACCCTGATCTGTATACCTTTATCTGTACACCCTGATCTATAAGGCTAAGTCATATAGTCTGTACTGTGATGCTGAGCTGTATACTCCTGATATTATGGGTGGAAGCAAGTGGAATACAGGGGATGGAGCAGGTGAATTCTATAAGGGGTGGGGCGTATGAGAACCGGAAGGGGTCAAAAAGCAAGGGTGGTGTCTGGCGCCCCTCCATCCTAAAACTTCACCAGCTGCCACTGCTCAGACCCCTTCATTCTCTTCTTACTCTGGTAGTCACCAGATTCTAAATGTAGTAATGTTTCTTTTCATGCATTTAGAAAAAGATCCAGCTAAGTCAGTAGTTATGTTTATGAATTTAAAAAAACAACATTCTGAATCAAGATTCAAAGCTTGCTCATAGAAATTTAGAGTAAAGGTTACCAGAGGCTTGTAACATTTAAACTGTGTTTGCAAAGATAAGCTTGGGAGCAGGTATGGTAATTACATTGCTTGCAGCAAGTTTATGAATATGAATCATCCATTTGTTCATTCAAAGTTACTTGGAATGTTTCCAAATGATGATGATGAATATGACATTCAAATAAACATTAACAACAGGCATATCTGCAATACATGTTTGAACTTTCAGAAACAAAAAATATACTTTTATTTAGCAATTAGTAAGTGCCAGATGTTTATGACTTGAAATAAAGCATTTCTCTGTTTTTAAGTGGGACTTATGTGGGAGTTGCTATACTGCCTGTTTTATTAAACACTGTCTGTTCCTCCAACTGATCAATGATACTTAAATGTTTCATTACACCGACAAATGGCATTACGTTTATTAGATTTCTAAACAATAGCTTATAGTCTTCAAACTAGCTCATCAAAATGTAACCTACCTATATATTTTGCTTTGTAAATCCGAAACAATGACAGTCCCCTTAAAGTGTTAATTCACCCTTACAGAAAAAATGTAAAGGGGGACTAACACTGTACACCCTCCCCACCCCCCTGGTCCCCACTGTACTTACCTCCAGAGAAGATGAGCTGTCAATGCCTAAGCAACTTGTCCACCTGTCCTTTTCAGTTACCAATTTAGATTAAAGTGATTTTAAGGCTGCTATCAATCTATCCAATCAGGACACGAGACACCAGCCGGAGCTAATGTGCTCGTTCCTGTCGTGCGAATTTCAGGGCTCGGGTAAGTATAAGGGGGGCTCAGGGGCATTGCTGCAGTAAAGAAGGTTTTTCACCTTAATGCATAGAAGGCATTAGGGTGAAAAACGGCAAATGTTTACAACCCCTTTAAGTTGTCCCTAAAGGAGCACTGACTGCAATGATAACCTGAGGGAGGTTGTAACCCTTTCCTAACTAAACTCATATATTTGGTAGGCGTTGAGCCTTACATCTAGGTAGAGACAAATAAATGGAAGACTACTAACCAGTGGCATATCGTGGGGGGGGGGCAACTGGTGAGGTCACCCCTAGGCACAACATTCAGAGGGGTGCAGAATAAGTCCTGAATCAGTGCCCAGGTGACATTGCATGGGCTGCAGAGACACAAGGGTAACACACCGCTCTCACCATCCAGAGTGGCTCTTGTCGAAGTCACAGGCAGTGCCTCAGACAGCACTTCGGCTCAGACAGAAGCAGCGGTGGGGTGAACAGGAGGCTGGGGAGGACATCATATCTGGCATTGGAGGGTTGGATGCTGCAGATCATTCCCGGCCATCAGTAGGACGTAGCAAGTGGTCATCATGCAGCAGGCAGCACCATGCAGGTCTGTGTAAGTTGCAACACACACAATGTAACAGGAGGATAACGAGGGGGGGGGTTGTGGACACATATTGTGTGTTCTATAGGCCATCAGATTTGCAGGACTGTCCACCCACTGAACCCCTTCCCCCCACCCTATCACCTGTCATAGAGGGGTCCATTCCTTGATTCACAGAACACAGCTATGTCATCCTGGACATTCTACTACACTGCAGAGCACACCTCCACTACAAGGCAGGTTCTACAGCCAGGATCCATGCAGGAGGAGAGGACACTCACCTCTGATCTCCAGTGCAGGCACCCACAAGTGTGCACAAAACACACACAAACAATACACACACGCTGTGCACACACATGCGATACACATGCTGTACACACACATGATACACATGCTGTACACACACACACACGATATGCATGCTGTGCACACACACCATATTCTGTGAAAATACACATGATACACTGTGCACACACACATGATATGCACACTGTGCACATACATGATACACGTGCTGTGCACACACACAATACACAAGCTGTACACATGTTTTACACACACACACACAATACGCATGCTGTGCAAACACACATGATACATTGCACACCCGATACACAAGCTGTTCAGTGTTTACCAAAGTTGAATAATGCCCTAGCTATAGGTGTAGACCATTTAGGTACCTCTTGAAGCCTGACTGGAAAACTTCTAGGACATAGCTAAAGATGTTGCTAAAAGAAGCCCAGTGTTACTGCTCGCCTTCACCATCACAGGAGTGAACTTTCAAACACTGAGCTTAGAGCTACTGCATCAGGGGAGAGAAAGTGCACGTGAGGGAAATTGAATCAGAGAAAGAGCTCACTCCTATGATAGTGAAAGTAAGCAGTAACACTAGGCTTTTCTTAACAATGTCCTTAGCAATGTCCAAAGAAGTTTTCCAGTCAGGCTTCGTCAGATACAAAAATGGCCTACACCTATAGCAAGGGCATTATTCTATTTAGTGAAAAAAGGTAATACAGCTCCTGTGGGTATAAAAGGAAAGGGACTGCCTCCCTTCACCTCAAAGTAGAGCAGGTAGAGGAATGTACTGACACATTGGAGAGACAGATCACAGAGCATGCCTCTGCACACCATGAGGCCTCTGAGGCATTCCACCAGCACTCTGAAGAAATACGAAAATACGATTTTTGGCCGACCTGAAAGATTGCTCCAGGAGAAATAATATAAAATTCAGAGGCATCCCTGAGACTGTGAAACCTCCAGATCTAATACATTACATCCAATAAATGTTCCTAAAACGTATTCCACAACTGTTGCAAGCTGACATCATCATAGACCGTGCTAACAGGATGGCTAAACCAAACCACCTGCCAGAAACGGTCCCATGCAATGTACTGGCGTGTATCCATTTCTTTCAAACTAAAGAAAGGATCATGTATGCAGCTCATTCCACCGCTACCCTCCCAGACCCTTACTCTACCATCCCTTTATACATGGATATATCAGCAGCCACCGCACAAAAAAGGAGGGAATTCGCTCAAGTTACTGCAGTCCTAAGAGATCGTAACATCACATATAAATGGGACTTCCCCACCAAATTAGTGGTATCATTTCAAAACCAACCAACCAACATCTATACACCTAAAGAGGGCATAAAAAGGCTACTAAACTGGAGCCTCATCTCCTCACCTCCACCAGACCCAGAGTCACACCCTCCACAGGCCTATGGTCACGGCCAAAACAACACCAGCTGTGCATCACCTCGTGACCAACGTCTCCGCTGATACCTGGCTCCGCCTGGGGACAACTGTGTTCCTTTACAGGCAATCTGAACGTTATTTAAACCTTAAGCGGCAAATTTGTCCCAGATGAGTATAACCTTAGTTACAGTTTTTATTTGTACTTTTATTTCATATCTGTTCTGTTTTTTACTCATACATCCCCTGCTTATATAGAGTGCTAGGCACCCTACCATGAGTTTAAAGTGTATATTACGTTTTATCTAATTTTCTTTTACTGCTTTATAAGTTAGTTGTATTTACCACAGAACTAGCAATCAATAAGTGTTCTTACTGTATTTTACAAGCAACATTCAGGTATTTGGTGTGCAAATTAGCAGGTGTTCCCCCCGTCCTTCCCCTCCTTCTAGACCTACCCCCATCGCCTAACCACTATGGCTGTTAACATCACCTTCCCGCATGTCAAGGGCTATAACGCTCCCTTTAAACGCCATTTGCTATGGAGAGAAGCCCTTAGACTCAATTCAGATATCTTTTGTGTGCAGGAAACTCACTTTTCCTCATCCAAGTCCCCACCCTGCTCTCATAAAAAGTTTCCGCACTGCTTGTTTGCCAACTCCCAAAAGAAAAAAGCTGGCATCCTTATTGCTGTGCGATCCACTGTGGCATTCTGATTACTCCACTCTGAGATTGACCCATATGGCAGGTATATTATCCTACATGCCTCCATTAACAACCACACTATAACTATCATCAATGTTTACGCCCCAAACACCCGTCAAGGACAATTCTACAAAACAGTAGTGGGGAAACTAGCTCCCTTCAGACAACACCCCCTGATTCTCTGTGGTGATTTCAATCAAATAATAGACCCCACCCTAGATTCTTCCAACCCATCCCTCAGACAATCCACTGCTCTCTCATTACTTCTGCGCTCTGAAGATTTATATGACCCATGGAGAGGTTTACATGGCACCGAATGGGACTACACTTTCTATTCACATACCCAAATATCCTACTCCAGGATCGACATGTTTCTGGTTGATAAGCACACCCTCCAAACAGTGCAAGATGCCAAAATTGAAACCATCACGTGGTCTGACCATGCCCTAATTGTACTCAAACTATTCCCCCCGCATCCTAAACAAGCGGGGACTATGTGGAGGCTCAACACCTCCCTTATCTCTCACCCCCGTCTCCAGAAACATGTTGCATACAAAATTAAAAACTATTTCTCTGTCAATGCTAACTCTGTGACTGATCCCACAGTTTGTTGGAATGCTCACAAAGCATGCCTTAGGAGTATCCTTATTAAATTGGGGGCACATGAAAAAAAGAAACGCAATGCTACCATCTCTAAATTATTGGACCAAATACGCACTCTTGAAACTGCGCATAAGACCCAGCTCTCCAAACTCCTAGAAGCTGAGTTACAAAACACCAGACAGACGCTTAGCGAACACCTACATGCAAATTTTGTCCTATCCCTAAAAAGACTGAAGCTACATTTTTATGCACACCATAACAAACCTGGAGCTGGTCTTGCAAAGCGTCTCAAACGCCGCCTAGCACACACTAAAATCTCACACCTTACCTCCCTCAATCAAACTCGCCCTCACCAACCCTAAGGACATAGCCAATCGATTTAGTCAGTTTTATGCCAACTTATACAATTTAACTTCTATGGGTGAAGCTCCCCCTCCCATGCCATCTGACATATCCCAGTTTCTAGATCACTTACTTCTACCAACACTTTCCCCAGAACAACTGCACGCCATCTCCGGTCCCTTCCTGCTACCTGAATTAGACAGAGCTATTGCTTCCCTCCCACTACACAAAGCCCCCGGGCCTGATGGCTTTAGCAATGAATATTACAAACAATTCTCTTCAATACTAGCCCCCCATCTATGCCAATCCTTTAATCATACCCTCTCCACAGGTTCCATTGCCCCAGAAGCTCTTGAAGCAAACATCACCATGATCCCCAAACCTGGTAAACCAGCTGACGAACCAGCCAGCTATAGGCCTATCTCGCTACTAAATACCGACACAAAGCTTTATGCTAAACTTCTAGCAGTATGCATCTCCTCTATCATCCCTTACCTAGTACACCCGGATCAAGTGGGATTCATTGTAGGTAGGCAGGTATCTGACGGCACCCGCCGATACATCAATTCGCTACAATGGGTCGAACACCACCGGACGCCTTCTCTGTTCATCTCTCTAGATGCAGAGAAGGCTTTCGACAGAGTGGACTGGAATTTCTTAAAAAAAAGGGGGGATGAGTAACAGAGGGTTTCTCTAAAGAAGGTCAACAGAGAGCACTATTGTCAAATACAAAACCAGCTTTATTAATAACCAAAAAATATATAACCAATTAATATATCAAAAAGTGAAGATATAAGCAATATGGACAGACGGTTATCACAAACAAATTAAAATGGACAACGTTGTCACAGGGAATATTTAAAATCAAATCGGAGCCGCGGCAACACGCCCACACATACACATCATACACACTAGATATGGGGTATATTGAATTAAGGATAGTCCTGCACAATAGATTGGAGATTAATGGAAAGTATTCCCAGTATAGAGTATCCAGTAGGGCAGGAACAGTCCTATATCACTAGTTTGGAGGTGATGTAAGTGGGTGGATGATCTGACAAATCAAAAAGTTGGACCATAGATGGAGCGATCTCTCAAACGATCATTGCACTCAGTGGTTATTTAGATCACAGCTGATGAAATAGATTACAAACGCTTTCCAGATTGCAGTAAGAATGATTGTGCAGACATCTACAGAGGCAGCAGGATAAATGTCCTTGGAGACAGCATTTAAGGAAACATAGAAAAACTGACATACGTTTTGTTGAAGTGCTGAGTAAGGTGGAAGAATCTCATTAACTGCACTGTGTCCGTCGTCAGACTATGTTAGTCCTGGATGTTGAAGTCTCTCTGTGGACAGATGCCTCTGTGTGGCTCACTAGGAGTGCAGGCCGGTAAGGAGTCGTCACTCACAGCTCCTCACCATGGAGCCGCCGAAGCACCGCTGCCGCCGTATGATGCGTAGCTGCAAGGAAAAAACCAACATCAGCTGTTGGATCAGCTGTTAGGTCCGTGTAAGGATGAGTCAGGTCAAATTGCGCGCGGCTCCCGAGGACGTGCTGACGTCACACCGCTGACACGTTTCACCAGCCAATGGACGCTGGTTTCCTCAGAGCTAGGAGGGGTCAAGTGTGGTGAGTTTAAATAAGCAATAAAGAGTGCAGATACTACTTGTATCCACTAGATGTCAACCATAGCCCCTCAGTGTAAGTCATTCAGCAAACAAAGCATACATACTAATTACATGATTAGGATAGTAATATTAGATATTTTCGAGATAAAGGCGGAGAGGCTGTAGAAAAAAGTAAAAGGAAAAAGAGTACTTTAACAGTTTTTGAGAAAATCAGCCATGGAAGGAGTGAAGAATTAGAGGTAATGTTTATGATAGGGATTTTATCTCCACAAATAAGAAGCATTGTTTATGTTACTAGGAAGGATTGTAAACTGCATTCAGTGTTTAACCCCTTCGGGGCTAAAGAATCTAAAAAGTACGTCCACATTTTCTCCTTTTGCAGGAGTATAGTGTCAAAATCGCCCCTTCTGGGGGGCAGATTAAGCACATAGATCCCTTTAACTGTAAGGCCTGCTGGGTTGCTGTCATGAAATTTAGCAAAGTGTACTGGAATAGGTCTGTCATCATCCTTATTCTTGGTTTTATTCCTAATGCCACTGATGTGTTCGCTGATCCTAATTCGGAGCTGACGTTTGGTTTTTCCTATGTAATTTTTATTGCAAGGACACGTGAGCATATATATGACACGTGCCGTTGAGCAATTAATAAATTGTTTAATTCGATAGTCATTGCCACCCCTTGGATCAGCGAACACATCAGTGTGATGTACATATTTGCATATGTTACAATGTCCACATGCATGCATGCCTGGGGGAGGTTTTCTCTCAGTAAGCCAGTTTTTATTAATCGTTCTGGTATATTCTGAATGAACCAGGGTGTCTCCCAAATTACGTGCCCTTTTGGCCGTAAGTAATGGTCTAGGGCTAATTATGTTAGCAATGAGGGGTGCTGATTTAAGGATATGCCAGTGTTTGTTTATGATCTCCTGGACTTGGGTCCATTGCGAGCCAAACCTGGTGATGATTCTGGGGAAATCACAATGTGATTGGTCCGTTTCCTGGGGATTCTTCTGTGTGATTAGAAGGTCCTCACGTTTAGTTTTGAATGCATTATTTTTAGCTTTTTTGAGAGAATTATGTGAGTACCCTCTTTTCCTAAATCTTTTATACATTTCATGTGTTTCAGTTAGAAATTGATCCTCCTCCGAGCAGTTTCGTCTGATCCTTAAAAATTGTCCAGTGGGTATTCCCCTAATTAGCGACTTTGGATGATGACTCTACTACTCTAAATCCCTACTAAATTACAATGAAAGGAATATTCATTTAACCTATTCCTATTCTACTGATGCCCTCTCATTCCTTGATTTACAAATCACTAGATGTGGAAATAAAATAGCAACAAGCACCTTTAGAAAGGAAACAGCAGCTAATACCCTCCTCTTAGCACAGAGTCATCATCCAAAGTCGCTAATTAGGGGAATACCCACTGGACAATTTTTAAGGATCAGACGAAACTGCTCGGAGGAGGATCAATTTCTAACTGAAGCACATGAAATGTATAAAAGATTTAGGAAAAGAGGGTACTCACATAATTCTCTCAAAAAAGCTAAAAATAATGCATTCAAAACTAAACGTGAGGACCTTCTAATCACGCAGAAGAATCCCCAGGAAACGGACCAATCACATTGTGATTTCCCCAGAATCATCACCAGGTTTGGCTCGCAATGGACTCAAGTCCAGGAGATCCTAAACAAACACTGGCATATCCTTAAATCAGCACCCCTCATTGCTAACATAATTAGCCCTAGACCATTACTTACGGCCAAAAGGGCACGTAATTTGGGAGACACCCTGGTTCATTCAGAATATACCAGAACGATTAATAAAAACTGGCTTACTGAGAGAAAACCTCCCCCAGGCATGCATGCATGTGGACATTGTAACATATGCAAATATGTACATCACACTGATGTGTTCGCTGATCCAAGGGGTGGCAATGACTATCGAATTAAACAATTTATTAATTGCTCAACGGCACGTGTCATATATATGCTCACGTGTCCTTGCAATAAAAATTACATAGGAAAAACCAAACGTCAGCTCCGAATTAGGATCAGCGAACACATCAGTGGCATTAGGAATAAAACCAAGAATAAGGATGATGACAGACCTATTCCAGTACACTTTGCTAAATTTCATGACAGCAACCCAGCAGGCCTTACAGTTAAAGGGATCTATGTGCTTAATCTGCCCCCCAGAAGGGGCGATTTTGACACTATACTCCTGCAAAAGGAGAAAATGTGGACGTACTTTTTAGATTCTTTAGCCCCGAAGGGGTTAAACACTGAATGCAGTTTACAATCCTTCCTAGTAACATAAACAATGCTTCTTATTTGTGGAGATAAAATCCCTATCATAAACATTACCTCTAATTCTTCACTCCTTCCATGGCTGATTTTCTCAAAAACTGTTAAAGTACTCTTTTTCCTTTTACTTTTTTTCTACAGCCTCTCCGCCTTTATCTCGAAAATATCTAATATTACTATCCTAATCATGTAATTAGTATGTATGCTTTGTTTGCTGAATGACTTACACTGAGGGGCTATGGTTGACATCTAGTGGATACAAGTAGTATCTGCACTCTTTATTGCTTATTTAAACTCACCACACTTGACCCCTCCTAGCTCTGAGGAAACCAGCGTCCATTGGCTGGTGAAACGCGTCAGCGGTGTGACGTCAGCACGTCCTCGGGAGCCGCGCGCAATTTGACCTGACTCATCCTTACACGGACCTAACAGCTGATCCAACAGCTGATGTTGGTTTTTTCCTTGCAGCTACGCATCATACGGCGGCAGCGGTGCTTCGGCGGCTCCATGGTGAGGAGCTGTGAGTGACGACTCCTTACCGGCCTGCACTCCTAGTGAGCCACACAGAGGCATCTGTCCACAGAGAGACTTCAACATCCAGGACTAACATAGTCTGACGACGGACACAGTGCAGTTAATGAGATTCTTCCACCTTACTCAGCACTTCAACAAAACGTATGTCAGTTTTTCTATGTTTCCTTAAATGCTGTCTCCAAGGACATTTATCCTGCTGCCTCTGTAGATGTCTGCACAATCATTCTTACTGCAATCTGGAAAGCGTTTGTAATCTATTTCATCAGCTGTGATCTAAATAACCACTGAGTGCAATGATCGTTTGAGAGATCGCTCCATCTATGGTCCAACTTTTTGATTTGTCAAATCATCCACCCACTTACATCACCTCCAAACTAGTGATATAGGACTGTTCCTGCCCTACTGGATACTCTATACTGGGAATACTTTCCATTAATCTCCAATCTATTGTGCAGGACTATCCTTAATTCAATATACCCCATATCAAGTGTGTATGATGTGTATGTGTGGGCGTGTTGCCGCGGCTCCCATTTGATTTTAAATATTCCCTGTGACAACGTTGTCCATTTTAATTTGTTTGTGATAACCGTCTGTCCATATTGCTTATATCTTCACTTTTTGATATATTAATTGGTTATATATTTTTTGGTTATTAATAAAGCTGGTTTTGTATTTGACAATAGTGCTCTCTGTTGACCTTCTTTAGAGAAACCCTCTGTTTCTCATCCCCCCTTTTTTTGCAATATGTTTAAAAGGCCAACTTGAACTGCATCCAGGCTTTTTTCCTGTATGATAGGTCTATACTTACCCGCTGGAACTAGCCACCACTATTAATATTCATTGGTTGATCCGGGCAAAAAAATTCCTGTTTTTTTTGGAATTTCTTAAAGGCAGTTTTATTGAAGTTTGGTTTCTCTGGCTCAATACTCAAAGCAATAATGGCACTATACTCCTTCCCCAGCCCTAAAGTTATAACTTTGGGCATTGTGTCAGACCCCTTCAACATAACTAATGGCACGCGAGAGGGATGCCCATTATCCCCACTTATCTTCACTCTTGTCATGGAGCCGCTATCACACTTCATTCGTATCAATCCAGTTATTTCGGCATTGAAACTGGCAAGCTTAATCACAAAATTGGCCTCTATGCTGATGATGTGATTATCTCCATAACCAACTCCACACAATCACTGCCTCATATTCATCACACTTGACCTTTTCAGCAAAGCATCCCTATAGTAAATAAATTACTCTAAATCTTGTATGATTGGTGCAAATATAGACCCTAGCACCAAACATAGCATTGCTCAACACACTTCTTTTTCATGGGCCCCAGATTCTACTTTATCATATCTAGGTATACGCCTAACTAGCCGTACCTCTCGACTACTTCTCCTAAACTTCTCAAACCTAGTAACTAAGCTACAAAAAACTGCGCAGGACTTACAACATATTCAAGCATCATGGTCTGGATGCATTGCACTCACCAAGATGTACCTCTTACCTCATATATTATACGTATTCCGAACTATGCCTATTCCTTTCTTGCAATCACACCTCAACAAATTACAAGCTATTTTGGCCACATTCATATGGAATGGGAAACGCCCCAGAATTAAGCGATTTACTTTATGTTCACCAATTTCTGTCAGTGGAATGGGAGCACCCAACATTTCAGCATACTTCAAAGCAATTGTCCTGGACCAAGCCAAATCGTGGTGGCAGTCAGATATGCAACATTCCTGGCAACAAAATGAATCAACTGTTTTGGCAAATAACCTTAAACTGACTCTTGGTGCATCTCTTCTACAACACCACAAACAGGAATGCTACCTCAGTACGGCCAATGCTGTCATCAGAATCTGGAGAGCAGCTCACCAACAATATGGAGGCATCCCTTCTTTCCTTCCAGCAAATACAAATGACCTACCACATTCCATCTAAAGATTTTTTTCAAGTATCTCAGAATTTGCTCAGCTCTCTCATGGGTACCATGGACCAAAAACCTCTTCTTATGGCACCTCATAAAATTTTACAACACCGAAAAATCCAACCAAAAAGGAATTTCCCGTATCTATAAGCTCCTCACTGCCTCTGCACCTGAACATAAGTCCCCTGCCATGCTACACTGGGAGAATACCTTACATTGTAACTACACATACCTTCAATGGATCAGTGTCCTCCAAAGGCCACTAAAAACCTCCCAATGTATAACACACTGGGAAACCACGCAGAAAATTCTTAACAATTGGCATCTCACACCTTCCAAGTTAGCAAGGATTTACCCTCCCACATTGAATGCTTGTTGGAGGACCTGCGGGAATTCTGGATCATCACTACACATCTGATGGACTTGCCCCCAACTGAAACCTTTTTGGAATGCCCTCACAAGACTTCTGTCCTCTATTCTAAGAACCTCTGTCTCCCTATCCCCTCAATTGGTCCTCTTGGTTCTAGGCTTAGATTCATGGCCACCAACCACCCACACCGTTCTAACCCATGTCCTCATTGCCACTCGTCTAGCCATTGTCAGAAAGTGGAAATTTCCTGACCCCCCTTCTATCAAGGAAGTGATACTACTATTAAACAACCATTGTCTAATGGAATTTATGTTTGCCAAGGCACATGGAACCCTTGGGTCGTACACCCCAAATGCTCACCCATGCCCTGATCTGCAAATCCACTCGGCTTAATCTTAGAATCTTAGAATTTCAGCACCCAACAGGATTACCTGCACTACTGCTATTCTTACATGGTTTGTAATCCTACCTTACATAGGTATTACACTTTACTCATAGTGTTTGTATGTTATTCATGCTCCTATTACCCAATGAACTTTACCACAACGATATCACTGTACATGTTCGTACTTTACTTTTGTTACCAAACTGCCTGTATTCTATGACGAATAAAGTGCTGTGCTGATAAACTATATGAATTAAAATTACAAGTTTGAAAAAAAAGGAAAGGGAACACTGTATATGTATTGACTGCTGCCACTCCAATTAATGCTATTAAACCAATAAACAATAATTAGAAAAGAGAGAAAGTTGCGGGGCTGGTCTGCTGGTCTGTGTTCCATTTGCAACTGATGTAGGTAAAATTAAGATCCTATTATAAACATGTGCAATAAGAGTTCAACTAATACGTGATCAATAATATACACATTGTGTCTCACTTAATATACACAGTGACTTCCTATAGGCAATATATATAAATCATTCAAATAAGGTGCAAATGCTCTACAAAATATGCAAAATATGCAATATGGTGCAAACCATAGAACAAATTGGACAAAATATCAAATGAGAGTGCTAAAAAATAACACAGTGCACCATGCTCAAATATATACATTAATAAATGTCCAATCCAAAAAACTAAGACCATAAGTGCTCAACAAATGGAAAAAAATGGGCGAAAAAGAGTCCCACAGACAAAACTCCTCAACACTTCAACAGACAAAGTTCCAAATAGCATCAAGTGTCAACCAGTGCAAATCCTTCACCAGCCACGCTAACCTGTATCACCAGATGAAATGGCTAATCAAATTATAGACCAGCAAATACACTCTGCAACACAATATATCTCCACCATCCAAGCGCTCGGTACAGTTCCTCACCAGTAGATCCACTCATCCATATCATGAATAGGCATGGAAGTATAATAAGAAGAAAGGTCTCCATAGCGTAAAACAGTTAAAATACTGCACTTTTATTAAAAATAAGTGAGTGGATCTAAATTATTTTTAATAAAAGTGCAGTATTTTAAAACTGTTTTACACTATGGAGACATTTCTTCCTTTATACTTTCATGCCTATTCGTGATATGCCTGAGTGGATCTACTGGTGAGGAACTGTATCGAGTGCTTGGATGGTGGAGATATATTGTGTTGCAGAGCGCATTTGCTGATCTATAATTTGATCAGCTATTTCATCTGGTGAGTCATTTAGTGTGGCTGATGAAGGATTCGCACTGGGTGACACTTGATGTCTTTTGGAACTATGTCTGTTGAAGTGTTGGGGATTTTTGTCTTTGCCGCTCTTCTTCTCCTTTTTTTTTAATTTTTTGAGCACTTATGGACACTTATTCATGTATATATTTGAGCCCAGTGCACTTTGATATTTTTTAGCACTCTCATTTGCTATTTTGCACAATTGTTTCTGTAGTTTGCACCATATTGCATATTTTGCATATTTTGTACAGCATTTTTACCTTATTTGAATGGTTTATATATTGCTTATAGGAAGTCACTGTGTATATTAAGTGAGACACAATTTGGACATAATCACATATTAGTTGATCTCTTATTGCACGTGTTTATAATAGGATCACAATTTTACCACTATTCAACCACTGGTCAAATACGCACAGCTTGTTTTTATCTACAGATTTTTCTTGAACTATGCTTTTAAGAATGCTAATTCATCAATCTCAACATTGTTATAATTATTATACAGGATTTACAGTTGCAATAAAAAGTATGTGAACCCTTTTGGAATGATATGGATTTCTGCACAAATTGGTCATAAAATGTGATCTGATCTTAATCTAAGTCACAACAATAGACAATCACAGTCTGCTTAAACTAATAACACACAAAGAATTAAATGTTACCATGTGTTTATTGAACACACCATGTGAAATAATTGGTTGAACCTCCTTTGGCAGCAATAACCTCAACCAAACGTTTCCTGTAGTTGCAGATCAGACGTGCACAACGGTCAGGAGTAGTTTCAGTTCAGCAATATTCTTGGGATGTCTGGTGTGAATCGCTTTCTTGAGGTCATGCCACAGCATCTCAATCGGGTTGAGGTCAGGACTCTGACTGGGTCACTCCAGAAGGCGTATTTTTTTCTGTTTAAGCCATTCTGTTGTTGATTTACTTCTATGCTTTGGGTTGTTGTCCTGTTGCAACACCCATCTTCTGTAGAGCTTCAGCTGGTGGACAGATGGCCTTAAATTCTCCTGCAAAATGTCTTGATAAACTTGGGAATTCATTTTTCCTTCGATGATAGCAATCCGTCCAGGCCTTGACGCAGCAAAGCAGCCCCAAACCACCATACTTCCCAGTTGGGATGAGGTTTTGATGTTGGTGTGCTGTGCCTCTTTTTCTCCACACATAGTGTTGTGTGTTTCTTCCAAACAACTCAACTTTGGTTTCATCTGTCCACAGAATATTTTGCCAGTACTGCTGTGGAACATCCAGGTGCTCTTGTGCAAACTGTAAACGTGCAGCAATGTTTTTTTTGGACAGCAGTGGCTTTCTCTGTGGTATCCTCCCATGAAATCCATTCTTGTTTAGTGTTTTACATATCGTAGATTCACTAACAGGGATGTTAGCATATGTCAGAGACTATTGTAAGTCTTTAGCTGACACTCTAGGATTCTTCTTAACCTCATTGAGCAGTCTGCGCTGTGCTCTTGCAGTCATATTTACAGGACACCCACTCCTAGGGAGAGTAGCAGCAGTGCTGAACTTTCTCCATTTATAGACAATTTGTCTTACTGTGGACTGATGAACAGCATGGCTTTTGGAGATACTTTTATAACCCTTTCCAGCTTTATGCAAGTCAGCAATTCTTAATCGTAGGTCTTCTGAGAGCTCTTTTGTGTGAGGCATCATTCACATCAGGCAATGCTTCTTGTGAAAAGCAAACCCAGAACTGGTGTGTGTTTTTTATAGGGCAGGGCAGATGTAACCAACACCTCCATTGACTGGACTCCAGTTGGCTGACACCTCACTCCATGTTTACATGGTGTGTTCAATAAAAACATGGTAACATTTAATTCTTTCTGTGTTATTAGTTTAAGCAGACTAATTGTCTATTGTTGTGACTTAGATGAAGATCAGATCACATTTTATAACCAATCCATATCATTCCAAAAGGGTTCACACTGTAAATTTGCTGTCCCCTCAAAATAACTTAGCACACAGCTCTTAATGTCTAAACTGCTGGCAACAAAAGTGAGCACACCCCTAAGTGAAAATATCCAAATTGGGCACTATTAGTCATTTTCCCTCCCTGGTGTCATGTGATTAATTAGTGTTACAAGGTCTCAGGTGTGAATAGGGAGCAGGTGTGTTAAGTTTGGTGTTATCGCTCTCACTCTTTCATACTGGTCACTGGAAGTTCAACATGGCACCTCATGGCAAATAACTCTCTAAGGATCTGAAGAAAAGAATTGTTGCTCTACATAAAGATAGCCTTGGCTATAAGAAAATTGCTAAGACCCTGAAACTGAGCTGTAGTATGGTGGCCAAGAGCATACAGTGGTTTAGCAGGACAGGTTCCACTCAGAACAGGCCTCGCCATGGTCGACCAAAAAAGTTGAGTGCATGAGCTCAGCATCATATCCAGAGGTTGTCTTTGGGAAATAGACGTATGAGTGCTTCCAGCATTGCTGCAGAGGTTGAAGGGGGGGTCAGCTTGTCATGCTCGGACCATAAGCCGCAGTCAAGCATGGTGGTGGAAGTGTCATGGTCTGGGGCTGCATTAGTGCTTCCAGCACTGGGGAGCTACAGTTCATTGAGGGAACCATGAATGCCAACATGTACTGTGACATACTGAAGCAGGGCATGATCCCCAGGGCAGTATTCCAACATGATAACGACCCCAAACACACCTCAAAGCTGAGGGTAAAGGTGATGGAGTGACCAAGCATGTCTCCAGACCTAAACTGAGAAATTGAGCATCTATGGGGCATCCTCAAACGGAAGATGGAAGAGCGCAAGGTCTCTAACATCCACCAGCTCTGTGATGTCCTCATGGAGGAGTGGAAGAGGACTCCAGTGGCAACCTGTGAAGCTCTGGTGAACTCCATGCCCAAGAGAGTTAAGGCAGTGCTGGAAAATAATGGTGGCCACACAAAATATTGACACTTTGGGCCCAGTTTGGATATTTTTACTTAGGGGTGTACTCACTTTTGTTGCCAGTGGTTTAGACATTAATGACTGTGCGTTGAGTTATTTTGAGGGGACAGCAAATTTACACTGTTATACAAGCTGTACACTCACTACTTTACATTGTAGCAAAGTGCCATTTCTTCAGTGTTGTCACATGAAAAGATATAATAAAATATTTACAAAAATGTGAGGGTTGTTCTCACTTTTGGGAGATACTAAATGTGCTCCAACTTGGTAGACTCTCAGAATTATAGGGTTAGGACTGCGGTACACTGGGGTGCTGTGATATGGCCTCTGCAGCTTACGCATATATTTGAAAATGTGTGCAAACAACTAAATCCCTTGTTTTTAACATGAACTGTTAGAAAGGGTCAATTCAGTTTATTGCAGGCTGCCTGGTAAGTGAGCTGGGAATTTTTGTTTGTTTTTTAAGTTGCCATTCCATGTGCTCCTTACTTCAAAGTCTGGTTATAGGTTGGGGTGGTTGCTATTTGTTTGTATAATGAGGAAATAAAAACCCTACTTCCACCATGGTTGCCTGTATATGGAGACACAGTGTAAAACAAGATATGGTAAGACAGCAATGGGGAAAATATTAGCTGTTGGCACCTCCCAAGCAATACTGGTGGCTAGTCCTTTGCTCTCTGTTTGCCTTTTTTGAATACAGCTTTTCAGAGCTTAGTAGTGCCTTAGAGATTATTGCAGGAAGAAAATACTGTATATTTTAACATGTGACAAATATATATATATATATATATATATATATATATATATATATATATATATATATATATATATGTATATTGTAATTGATGTGTAATAATCTCAAATGGTTCAAAACGCACACACACACACTTATAAATATATTATGTATATATATTGTTATATGGGGGGCAAAATCACCTGCAAGTTGCTTGAAAGAATAAATAGTCTTTATGGGTCGCTCCAAGACAAGCAAACAGTCCAGAAAATAAAATAGCTTACTTCAGCTAACAAACACAAAACAATAAAATAAATCTGGTTCAATTGAAAACAAGGTAATGGCTCACTGACAGGCTACTGGTCCCACACTGGGGGTTCAGTAGCAGGGGTTCAGGGTTTACCATCTGCTTCAGGGGTCCACATTTTAGCAGCTGTGGATCAATCCCAAGCACAGTTTACCCTGCTCACTCACAGATGTGTTGAGCTCTCTCTCTTACAGCCAGGTGCCGACTGTTTCCTCTTGCTTTTCAGCACTGGCCTTGCATGTGGCTTAACCCTTTCAGGACTAGAGTCCCTGAAATTAGAGTTTGGAGGATCTTCCCACCAAAACTCTTTGAAACTCTAAAATTCCATGTCCCCAGTAAGGACCTAGCAATCCAGAATGTACTGAAATTCATTCCTCTCCTCTCCACTTTGACTACCCATATCCTCTCACACTCATACCTTCAAACTGCCCCCTTAAAAGTACCACAACACAAATAGTGGGGAAAATACATATTGTATTATACAATAACATTTTTTTTTATACATATTAAATACAAAACGAAATTATATATATTTATTATGAGGGCTAGATCCTACCCAGGGAAAACCTGGCCAAGGCAGTCCAAACGCCAGGTCTTTCTTAAAAATACTCACTTGTAGTCAGTTTTATTTTAAAAGGGTGCAAAGGGACAAACAAAACAGAAAATAAATCCTTGTCATACAGGCACTAACTAAACATTATAGAGTCCTCTTTGATAGGTGATGAGCTTCTCCCAGTCACCAATAGAACAAGCTTTTTACAAACCTTTTTTTGTTCCTATTTCAGAGCATTTTCCACATGTAGCTTCCTCTCAGATAGCTCTCCTAGCAATATATATATATATATATATAGATATAGATATATATCTATATCTATATCTATATATATCTATCTATAGCTATATCTATATATAGATATAGCTATAGATAGATAGATATATATCTAGATATATATATCTAGATATATATAGATATATATATCTAGATATATATATATCTAGATATATATATCTAGATATATATATATATATATATATTTTAAGCCTAGACATATTTACAGTAATGCTTGTAGGACATTCAGTATAGTGAGATATTTCCTTAACAATTCAGAAACAATTCTGTTGGTCATTTATATTCTTCTACACTTTATATAGAACCTCATTTAGATTTGAGGTATTTTCTCATGTAACATTCATGGTTTCAAGCTCACCTTTTTCTATTCTCTAAATGATACTAAAAGAGAGTCTGATTAAACTGATATATGCCTTGTTTGTTTATGTTGCTATATTACTCCAATTCCCATCCTTATCAAAGAGCCTATCAAGATACGACACAGTGACTTAAATGTGGGTTCGCCATAAAATCACAGGCAGTTTCAGAAAATCTCTTTCCTGGTGTATATAATAGATCGTATGTATTTTGATGTCTTTGTTAAACTGAAACAAGATCTGTAAACTGTCGGCTAGACAAGATGTTGAGTGGCTTTCTGATTGATTTGTTAATGATACCAGGATTTTCCATGTCACAAAATGTCAATAAAATGCCAAGAACAAGTGATTTAAGGGCAGGCCAGAAAACAAGTGAATAAATGGAATTTCATGTTTCATAGGTTAGAGATTGCAACTTTACTTTTCTTCTTTCATTTTTACTGATTCAACATTTGTCCTTTAATTTTTCATTTGAAAGAGAAAAAAAAAATACTACATGATTTCCAGTTTAAAGGGGAGCGCCAACCAAAAATATCAAGATAAATAAATAGCCCGCTAAAAGTAAAAAAAAATAGCGTTGCAATCCAGATATTTCTCATGAAGCACATTTTTCTACCTCTAGATGTGTGAGATAAGTCTCATGGCAGTATCATTCACCCCACTTCCTCTGAGCCCAGGTCATGCTGGATCCACCCCAGCCTGTTACAGGACAGTCAAATGAGAAGTAGCACAGTGATCATCTCATCTCTCTGTCACTTGCTTTCTCTACCCATCAGAATGCCATTGTCAGCACATTAAGTAATTTGCTGTTTCTTCCACTCAAACTCCAGCTCTGCTTTAAGGGGACTGCAGGAGGCCAATACCAGTTGCAATTATAGTATTTACACTGCTTGCATTAAACAAAAATGTATTAATGTTTTTAGAGATTTATGATTTATGTTATTTTATATCTTCATAGAGGTCAGCTTTAAAATAGTTTAAAAAAAATGCCCTAAACTATATTTTTGATACGATATTTTACAAAAATAGAGAAGTTGCTAAGTTTGCTGGTTTATTTTTAAATTACAAATGGTAACGATAATTTCAAAAGATGCTGTGCTATTTTGGGGTCAATGAATTAATGCATCAGCGGACTATAGAAAAAATAAATAGATACTGTGACCAAACAAATCTTTAGTTGTGGCATATACAGAAAATATATGCATATTAAGCATATTAAGCTGACAAAAAGATCTACGCAATATGTTTTTTGATGACAGAATGTTCATGTTTCATGATATAAACTAAAAATCTCATACATTTCTCTTATTATTGAAATATAGTATAGCTAACGCTTTTGTTATATCAAAAGACTTCTGTATGTCACAAACCTTATGTTTTGTTTGAACTGGTTCACAAAACAGTTTACAGTCATCACTAGGTAATTGGATTTTCTTTATTACTCTTTTCTACCTTTTATCAGCTTTCTATTTATGACTGGGAACATCAACCACAATTCCATTTTTTCCTCCTTAGCTACTTAGCCCATGGGATCTGGATCTGAGAGTACTAATGTAATCAGTATTTTAGTAGAGGTGACTGTGCATGTACCTAAATGCCTACATTTGCTTGAGCCTAGGCTCTGGCATCCTCAACCTCCCTGGCGGTATGATTATTTCAGATTTTTGCATCTCAAAGCAGTACAATTATCTTGCATAGAAATTTGGCATTTTATATTGTAGGCCTGTAATTCTTAGCAATAACACACTTAAGTCTGTCCACCAAGAGTCTAGTAGATATCCTGGGTATGATGAAGTTTGAAACACAAAATCATAAATTATAATATAATAAATAAATATAAATAATAAAAAAAAATAATATAATAATAATAAAATAAATTTCCCCACCATTCACTATTGCTCAATTCTGCAAGTGTTCTAATTTACTATCGCTGTTTTCTAGCTGGTCTAAAGCCACTTTTGATGTAAAGGGACACTTTTTGGTTGCTATGGACAATCTCAAGTTTCCAGGCAGAAAGAACAGTAAAGTATATATAATATAAAACTGCATGCAGGGCATTGGACCAAGCATTGGGGAAAAAAGGGATGTGAAATGATTTCATACAGTACTGTAATCTGTAAGATTACAGTACTGTATGTGTTATGATTCTTACAGTTTTTTGAATTTGCCGCCAGGCTCCGCCCCGTGCGTCATGACGTCAGACACAGCGGGGGACATCGCAGGATCCTGGAGACAAGGTAAGTATACCGCACCAGGATCCTGCAATGCAATCCCGAGGCTGTGGCTCGGGGTTACCGCTAATGGTGCTGAAATTTAACTCCGAGCTACACTCGGGAATACCGTCAGGGAGGCTACACCTTAATCCTTGGTACACACACAACCCAGCCGGTTGAACGAAAAAAAGCTGTTAGCTCAGGTCGGCGCCGCTGTACTAACTATGCAAAGTTGGTACAGTGATCTCCCCTGCTGAGCTGTTGTGTTTTGACAGGGAGGTGCCCCCCTCCACAAGAACACTCCGATCAGTACTTTCCACCATTGTCTGAGAGCACTGAATGGGAGTCGGTTGGCTGCTGGTTTTCCAATATGCTCATCTGACAGAAGCCAGCCAAACGGCCAGCTTCTGTCGGACAGGGTGGCATGCACACGGGCCAAATGTCGGCCAATTTTTTTTAACCGCTTGATGTCTCCTGAAATCCGGCCAGCGTGTACGGGGCTTTAAGATCCTTACACTTCACTAGCCATGAGGTCAGGTTTGTCCCTTTTAAGAGAAATATTGTGCCCCTGTTCTTGAAAGTCCTATCATAAAAATGTCTTGCAAGTTCTCAGCAACATCACAATTCTCCGGAAGCCAGCAGAGGAGATCTACCACTAGAATAGTTAATAGAAATCCAACCGCCAAGACTCAAGTGTTGCCAACATCCTAAATTGAACAGTATTATAAAAGAAGTACCCCCCAAAGAGATACTAGCGACTTTTGAGGCAACTAATCACCAATAAATGTAAAGGGTGTAATATTGAAGGATTTGCATTTTTTATTTCTTATATGATTTGGTCTATGCTATATATGTAATTCCTTGTTGGTGCTGTATGCACCACATATTTTATCCAAATAAATTTCTATGTATTTTTTAATTTATTGTTGATCAGTTGCCTCAAAATTCCCTAGTATCTCTTTGGGAGGTACTTCTTTTATAATACTACCAATAGAATTGTAGATAACTTGTTTTTACATTTATAATGTTCCTATAAAATAAAGTTATATATAAAGATAAATAAAGATATGCAGATTATTTATGGTGTAGAGAGAAACTAAATATTTTTATTTCCCTCGCATTTTGCTTAAAATGGGGAGATTTCAGTGAAATAACACTATTTTTGAAAAATGCATTGGAATCAACCCTGTAGGCAAAATTAAGTGTTTTTTGTCGTTTTTAAGTGTACAAGGAGATTTTTATTAAAAAACCCCTTCCTGCTCAACCCAGCATCATTTTAAACAGTTCTTAACACCGGGGATGGAAAATATTAATCAATCATGGGACCACTATGATGGGCTGTCACAGTGGTCACATGTTTGGGAGCTGGTCCCTCTAGCTATTTATCATTAGCACGGACCAAGAGTTGTCTTTCACAGCTTGGTTTCTGTGCTGAAAGCGTAAAGTGAGTGAGCTCTTAGCATAGGTAAATCTGCTGCCTACTGATGCATAGGTGTGGCATGTGGATGTTAAATAAGAGGAGATGACCGCACTCCAGAATCAGAGGCAAAAAATTAACTCAGTCATATTTAGGTTTTGACTAAGCAAAGTTAATTCAGGAAATGCGTCAACTTGGCTGTGTCTATCTGTATCATTGTGTTATGACTGGATTCATGGTTTACAATTTATGGAATAAAGGAGTACACAATTTTTTTACCTCTGATTCTGGAGTGTGATCATCTTATTCTTTCTTATTTGGATTACTCAGACCATGGACTGGACCAGCACCTGGTCATTAGAGGGAGGATTACCATCACCTGCAGCGTGTTGCCCTTTCTCCACACTATATATGCGGTTGTTAAAGACCACCATTCTGCTGCTACACATATGCACATCAGGTGGTCATAAAGAGATTAACCTCACTATTTTACATTATATACTTTTTACATACCTAACAACAGACAATGAAAAAAAAAACTAAATAAAAAAAGAATAAGAAAAGAATAGTTTATTTTTTAAGCAAAGTTGCCTAACAGCTCAGTTAAGAGTTTTTTAATGGTGAAATTTGACTTATGCTGAAATTGGTAACAATATCAATTTCAGTAAAATCATTCCACTCATTTAAATGGGATTGTTTTTGAACTGAAGAACACTTAAATCACTTTAACACTTTTTCTTTTCGACACCAAGGATTGTACCATTGTGTGCAGTAGACACTGTGGTATATGTAGCCCTTAGGGTTATTACTGCTAAGACTGAAAGGGAAATAGTAACATGGGTTGTCCCCATGATCAATTATAATTATAATTATAAGCTACACATACTGCCTACTTATCCTTGGGATATTGCCTATTTCACTTTGGAATTCAAAAAATTGGAAATCTTTCCAAAATTGGAATATAAAATACCTTGCAGTCAAATACAGGATAGAAAGAAATATCCCTAAATATTGAAAAATGTGCATGGCACCTACAGTATAAATAAGTCCTGTGTTTCCTTATAAAGTATTTCTGTCTTTCTAATGATGTAGTTTAATATCCACTTTGTTTAAAAAAAAGAAAGACACATTTTCTTAAATAACAAATAGACAGAAGCTTAGAGGAAAGAATATCAGTTTGCAAGGTTAATTGCTTCAATTATTTGCAATCCGAAAACAAATCACATAGATTAGGTAGTATAAAGCAACCTTTCATTATTTGCATTAAATCTGCAGCTATTTTAAAAGTGTAAAATTAATGTTTAAAATATAAATAAACTTGCAGAAAATACATATACATATGGCAGATTGTTGGCTCATATATCATACATTTTTTTGCTGGGTGGTGTGTGTGTGTGTATGTGGGGGGGGGGGGGGGTGTAGAACTTGCTGGACATGTCTTTTTTTTCAGTTTAACTATGTAAATGTATACAACATTCATATTATCCTTAGCTGCTATACCACAAGGCAAAATTATTCCACAGCACAATATTTAACAGTGCAAGTGAAATTATTTACGTCATATAACGATATTCTGCTCTACAAGATTTTTCTTTCAAAGTTGTACAATATTTTCTGTCCTAAAGTGTGTGTGTGCTCTTCTGAGACACTGATTACATTCAAGAAGTTGTTTGTGCTGCTGTTTTATATTGTGATTAAGCAAATATTAAATAAAGGATGACAAAAAAAAAAAAAAAACTGCTGATAAAGCAAAGATGCATTTCCTTACTAAGGTTAAAAATGCGATTTTTCCTTCCAGACATTCAAACATAAATACGACTGTAGCTATGACCATTTGCCAAAGAACCCTCCTTAAGGCTCCATGCACACTAGCATTTTTTAAGCTCCTAGAAGCTGTTCGCTTTTTTTTTGAGCTTCAGCGTCTATGAGCAGAATTTTTTTTCCCAGTGTTTTGTTTAGCTTAATAAAATGCTAGTGTGCCTGGAGCCTAACTTTGCTGGACTTATCACTCTAATGCCCCGTACACACGGTCGGATTTTCCGATGGAAAATGTCCGATCGGAGCATGCTGTCAGAAATTCCGACCATGTGTGGGCTCCATCGGACATTTTCCATCGGATTTTCCGACACACAAAGTTGGACAGCAGGAGATAAAATTTTCCGACAACACAATCCGTTGTCGGAAATTCCGATCGTGTGTACACAAATCCGACCGACAAAGTGCCACGCATGCTCAGAATAAATAAAGAGATGAAAGCTATTGGCCACTGCCCCGTTTATAGTCCCGACGTACGTGTTTTACGTCACCACGTTCAGAACGATCGGATTTTCCGACAACTTTGTGTGACCGTGTGTATGCAAGACAAGTTTGAGCCAACATCCGTCGGAAAAAATCCTAGGATTTTGTTGTCGGAATGTCCGAACAAAGTCTGACCGTGTGTACGCCCTATTACACATCAAGCCTTGTATCAAGTCTTGCATTTGCTCCCTACTTACCAACACAAGAGAATGCTGTAACAAGGTTATTTGGGGAGCAATGGTAACGTATAAAACACAACATATTCATTTGTTACAAAAAGGAGTAAGAGGCTAACTGAATTTTTACCAAACAGATCTTTCTGTATGCAAGTTTGCAAGATAGAGACATTGGACTATTACCTCCATTAGGTCTGCATGAGTGATCAACCATAAAATTTGTCCTTCAGGACCAATTGCTTTGTCCACTTACTGACTGTTGTTTTCACTGAGCAACACAATAATAAGTGATTGCTTTGCCAACACTTTATAAAGTCAAAAATCAAAAACTAACATCCATCACAAAAACAGATATTACGCATCAAACTTTACAATCATACACCAATAAAAAGAAGCATGATCAACCCTAGAACAAAGCCAACATTTGTCAGTAAAGATGGAACCAAACCACACTTAATAAGGGTTTCTATTTTCTTTGCAACTAAAATTTGGATGTTACATTTTCTGTTGATTTATACTGTAACTATGTATGAGCACTTTAGAAAATATTCTTGTATAATCTAATTTTAAATAACCGTGAAGTGCAAAAATTTCAAGTGCACATTAGCTGTTTTACAGTTATTACTCTTTCAGGTTTGACTATTAAGGATCAAGTATATTTTCAGTAATGCACATACTCAAAAGATAATGATGTAAATGATGAATTTGATCAGAGTACAGTTAAAAAAAAAACACAAATATTAGTGCCAGCTTTAGATTCCTGTTATAAAACTAGCCACTCTCACTTGAATACTAGTCCCAAGGCTGTGAAGCTGAGCTCATTTAAAATCACAACAAATATCATTGTTGCCCACTGCTCACAGTTATGTAACAGATTACCTTTAAAGTGGTTCTAAAGGCAGAAGTTTTTTTTTTTTTTTTTTTTTCTTTTATCTTAGTGCATTCTATGCATTAAGATAAAACACCTTCTGTGTGCAGCAGCCCACCTCAGCCCCCCAATACTTAGCTGAGCCCCATCTCGATCCAGCAATTTTGCACGAGAGTCTCGGCTGTCTGGGACTCTCCTTCCTCATTGGCTGAGACAGCAGGGAGCACCATTGGCTCCTGCTGCTGTCAATCAAAGTCAGTGAGCCAATGAGGAGAGGGGAAGGAGGGAGGGGAAGGAGGGAGGGGAGGAGGGAGGGGCAGAACCGCGGCTCCATGTCTTAATGGACACACAGAGCAGCGGCTCTGCTTTGGTGCCCTCATAGCAAGCTGCTTGCTGTGGAGGCACTTGGCAGGGGGGGCAGGAGTGCCAGTGAGGGGCCCAAGAAGAGGATGATCAGGGCTGCTCTGTGCAACACCACTGCACAGAGCAGGTAATTATAACTGTAATATCACTTTGAGTCAAAAAGTTGAATGTAATAAAAACAAATCTCATAAATTAAATCAAAGGCCAAAGCTACATTTTCTGTGCTTTGTGATTAATAGCTTTGCTTTTTTTGGCTAGAATCTTATCTCATTAAAATGTTAATCTTCTTTGCATCACTCATTTACTATTCTTAATAGATTTTGTTCACAGACATTTCTGTTCAGATAGGCAACACATTTACTGGGCCAAAGCAATTTATATTGATGTAACACATAATAACCAAATTTCATCTCACACTGAGGTCAGATCATTCAAAATTAATTTCTGATTGTTTGCTATAGATTACTGTATTTTAGACTAATGTTTTGATTAAAGCAATATTAAACCCAAAAGCAAACATGTATTATATTGCAGCTTAGCAATTCTTAGATGTGATGGCTGCATTAGTTTTCTTTTTTTAGGCTTTCTTTTATCTTCACCTGATAATCTTGCCAGTAAGTCTGTTGTTTTCAAAATAACGAGTTGCCTGCAGATGTAGCAGTTACAGGGATGAAACAAGCCATTTGATCCTGACAGGGGTGCTTACAATGTTTAGCTTTTATTTGTTCTTGTAAAACCTTTATCCCAAAAGGAAAAAGCAGGAACACGGATCTTTGCTTTCCCCTAGTCAAAGCACCTCACACAGTGAGTAAGCACATGCTAGGCACACAGTTAACAATTTGATCACCCCTGATGTTAACCCCTTCCCAGCCAGTGTCATTAGTACAGTGACAGTGCATATTTTTAGCACTAATCACTGTCACTGATCCCCAAAAAGTGTCAAAAGTGTCAGTTATATATCTGATTTGTCCGCTACAATATTGCAGTCCCACTATAAGTCGCTGATCACCACCATTACTAGTACAAGTAATAAATAAATAAAAATATCCCTCAGTTTGTAAACACTATAAATTTTGCGCAAACCAAGCAATATTTCTTTTACTAAAAATATGTAGCAGAATACATATTGGCCTAAATTGATGAAGAAATGTGATTTTGTTACATTTTTTATTGGGTATGTTTTATAGCAGAAAGTAAAAAATATTGTCTGTCTTTTTTTGTTCATCCCGCAAAAAATAGAAACTGCAGAGGTGATACCGCCAAAAGAAAACTCTGTGGGGAGAAAAAGGACAACATTTTTATTTGGGTACAGTGTTGCACGACCGCGCAATTGTCAGTTAAAATAATGCAGTTCCGTATTGCAAAAAAATGGCCTGGTTGCAGTGCCGTATTGCAAAAAAATGGCCGGGTCGCAGTGCCGTATTGCAAAAAAATGGCCTGGTTGCAAAGCCATATTGCAAAAAAATTGCCTGGTCGCAGTGCCGTATTGCAAAAAAATGGTCTGGTCATGAAGGGGGGTAAACCTTCCGGAGGTCAAGTGGTTAATACCGCTTTAAGTTTCCATCTAATACATGTACATTCAATGAAAAAACTTTTTAAGGAAGTAAAAGATGCTTAATTCTGACAACATTTTATAAAATTCAGAAAACTCCCTCAATCATCATATACTACTGACAAATTTTACCAGGAAACCTTGAAAATAAATTTCTAGTAATATCTACAAATACATTTAGGCGTGTATATTGGTTATCCCACCAGGCAAAAAAAAAAAAAATGTCCCCAAGTGCTTTACTTAAGCATTGTGGGTTTTATTTATTTGTTTGCCCTCTTAACATGTCTTACTACATGTGCTTTTTTCTACTCACCACATAGGCCTCCAGACATTTCAAATTCAATGGTGTATCTCTCCTATGATAGCAAAGTTTGTTGCTTTCCTTCTGGCACACCTCTCTATTTAACACGCTCCATAGGGAATGAGAGCAACGGGAGATGCAGACAAAGGAAAGAACAGGTAATTCAAAGGCGGTGTCCTTTAGCTACTAAAACAAAGAGGAAACTGTAAATCCACTGAGATATCCCCTTATATTTTAATATCAGCAAGGCTGCCCAAAGCAACATGCAGTTTTCTCCTCTCTCACGGCAAAGCCACCCCTCCTCTCCCAGGAATAGTTTGTTCTTTTCAGCTGTAGCCTGTCTGATTATGTGTTCCTCTAATTGGTAATCCTCCTTGTGCAAGGAATAGACCTGTACATTACTGACCTATCATTTCTCTCAGCAAGACAGAGCAAATAGCACATGGCTGAAAACCTTATCTCCCACTAAATTATGCCACTGTATGCCTCCAGAAGCCTTTTTACCTTTCTTAGCTATTTTAAAAGCTTGGTAGTTAAGACATTAACATGTTAGCAAGAAGAGATTTTTCTATCTTAGTCCAGTCACAGAATGAACTGCTAAGCCAAAAGCATTTAGCTGTGTTATGTATTACTAAGTGTCAATTGAACTTTACATGTTTTTTTTCTGTCAGTTTTTCCCGGCAATAATGCATATTTTTGTCCACAGATGAATGATTGATCCCTTTTTATATTGTTATGCAATTGATTTTTTTTTTTTAAGGCAAATACACATAAAGCTGTTGTTATTGGAAATCTAAAACAATGATATGAATGTGTGCTTTCAGAATACCACCTGAGGGGAAATAGATATTTGGAAATTCTCCTTGAAGCATTCTTTATCGTAAGTTTAATTTAATAAAGCTTAGCAATAAAGCGGGCTCAGAAAAGTATATATATTTTTAGAACTGGAGAATGGAGCTGTGATTTAGGTTCATTCTGAATATATCAATGTAATTGTGTGTGTAGATATACAGTATGTTTGTTTGTGTTTGTGTGCTGTGTGTTGATATGTTCATAGTTAATAATATACTTGATGAGCAATAAAGATATGCCTTGAAGACAGTATTTATTTCACTGTAAGATACCATAAGGATGTTTATAAGACTCACGTGCAGTGCTAAAAGTACAAAATCCTATGATATGAATAACAGGAAACTGTTAAAAAAAATCTACACCCTTCCTGACAAAAATTTCCACGTTTTCAGTTTGTACAACCTTGAGATATGTACCTTGATATATCTACACAGTAAAGAGAAATGACATCTCACCTAGATGATCCTTTTTAACCACTTTAAGACTAGGCCTTTTTCTGACATTTGTTGTTAACAAGTAAAAGTATTTTTTGCTAGAAAATGACTTAGAACCCCCAAATATTTTATATATATGTTTCTTTAGTAGAGACCCTAGAGAATAAAATGATGATTGTTGCAATATTTTATGTATGTGCCCAGCAGTCTTTCAAACGCAATTTTTTTGGAAAAAATACACTTTAATGAATTAAAAAAAAACAGTAAAGTTAGCCCAATTTTTTGTATAATGTGAAAGATGATGTTATGCCAAGTAAACAGATACCTAACATGTCACGCTTGAAAATTGCGCATGCTCATGGAATGGCGACAAACTACAGGACTTAAAAATCCTCATAGGCGACGCTTTAAAAATGTTTACAGGTTACCTGTTTAGAGTTACAGAGGAGCTCTTACATTAGAATTATTTCTCTTGCTCTATCCATTGTGGCGATACCTCACATGTATTGTTTGAACACCGTTTACATATGCGGGCATGATTTACAAATGCATTAGCTTCTGCACGTGAGCTTGGAGGGATGGGGTGCTTAAAAAAAAAAGTTATTGTTTATTTTACTTTTTATTTTATCACTTGTATTCCTATTACAAGGGATGTAAACATCTTGTAATAGAAATAAGCATGGCAGACCCTCTTTATTGAGAGATCTGGGGTCAAAAAGACCCCAGATCTCTCATTTACTTTTACAAGCAAAAAAAAAATGTAATTTTGACTTTAAGAAAAAGAAAATCCTGTCAACCTGCCTGAGGACCGGAAGTGACGTTGCAGGTTGCTCCGGTCCTCCAAGGGCATAGAGCCGAGTAGGGGCTTTCTTGCCCTGACTCGGCTTCCTGCCTATCCATCGGCTACATCGGGTGGGTTCTGAGCCTACAGAAAGCTCTGGTAAGCTCGGAATTGACTGGGAAGCGGCGGGGGCACACCTTTCCCACCACCTAAAAAGGGATCTCACAGTTAACTGCTGGGACTACTTTTGCATGATAGCTGCATGATAGCAGGTAGCTGCTGCCATAACCCTGGTATTTAAAGGCAAAATAATGATGTACATTTACAGTTAGGCGATCGGCAAGTGACTTACTACTTAGTCATACAGCTTGACATAAGCATTATTTCATACAAGCAGTGCAGTTTTCTTTTATTCTTACACAGTGTGCACTAGAAGGAAACTTACACAGCAACTATACACAACCCAATGAAATGCAACAGAATGCTCAGTTCTATGCTTGGTGCTGAATATCAGTGTACACCACAGAATTAATTTAAACAGAATCAGTTAGTATTGCAACTACCATATACCAAATAGACTTTGCACATCCTCTGTTCAAGACAGTAAAGTTCAGCAAACATTTCATGATAGCATGCACTGTATATCAACATCAGTATCAAAGGCCATATTCTCCCAAATAGATATTTCTGGCATCAATTGGTTTTCTATATCTTTTGGGGACTCAAGTGGTGAGATCCCCATATTATTTATTTTTTGTTATTGATGGAGAATGCAGGGCAGCATATTTTGGCTTTGCAATCGGTTGGGAGATGGGTGTGTCTGTGAACCTTTCCCTGTTACTGGAGACTCAAAGAAATATGAAAAGCCACCATATCATGCAAATTATATCATGCAAATTATTTTCCTAACATTTCTAAATTGAATGCCCCTATACTGTGTCATGAAAGGGTCTGACACTTTCAATATGTGTGTGTGTTTTATCATAATAACCAAAAAAAAAACAATGTTTAAGGAGATAAATTATTGGTAATTTACTAGCACTATACATTTCAACTGTGCCACATCCAACTAGGTTACCTAAAAGTGTATATAAACCCTAACATAATCCCATAGTCAGAAATTTGTGAGCTGAAAACTACCTTTGCTCTCAGCCTCTGCACACTGTTATCAGCATTATTCTCATCTAGCTCTGTGAACTACAAAACACCCCTCTGTGTTTTGGACTACAGAAGAGGAGAAGGTGTTTGATAGTTCTAAAAAAAAATTCTGTCCTAAGGTGACAATGCCGCTCACCGATAGGTACAGTAAAGTAATTGAGCATTGTCATCCCAGGACAGCAAGTGTCTTAATGATTACCAGGCAACAAAAAAAGTACAAAAGCCTAAAAATGAATGCAGCCACCACAACTAAGGAACGGCAAGCTGCAATTTATTGTATTTTTGTTCTTGAGTTTATATACTTTCAAGTGAGATTTAAATAAATAGATTTTTAATGTTATATGGTTTCGGAACTGCTGAAAACAACAAAAAAATCCTAAGATTCTCCAAAGAGTCACACAAATTCTTAAGTATCTCCAGTCCCGAAATACACGTTATCATTTAACCCATATCTGCATGAACCATAAACACGTAAACTAACCTTTAAAATGTTAAAATGAACCTTTAGCTTGCTTAACCCAAAACTTAACCCTTAGCCAAAGGATTCTGTTAATCCTAACACTACTTAAAACTTTTCAAAATCCTCCTACAGCATACTAATCTATTACTAAAGCCATCAGAGCCTAGAGGCCTGTATGAAAACCACTCTGCCCTAAGATGCTAGTGCTGACAGCATATAATCCATTATAAAATCCATGCAGCTAGACTCATCTGTCTTCTCACTATTCTTTTTTTCTTTTCTGGGGGAGGGCATCCTTTTTTCACTTGAGTCTGTGCTGTACTGTCTTCTTATTATACTGTAATGTATGTTGAAAATGCTGTAAAGAGAAAGCAGGAGCAGGACCATGGTTACTGTCCTGCATTTTTGTAAGCTCAAAGTGAGAGCTATCAACAAGTGCATGGATAAATACCAAGCTGGTAATCTGAACCACTCACCAGACAAGATTTTATCTCATGAAATATTTTCATGTTCAGCGTGTATCTGTCAATCATTAAAAGAGGGTCTATGTTTAAAATCTAAAGTTTGACTGTCTATCACAGATTTGTTAGCATAGTTGATTGTGACAAAGCACATCAGTTAAAAAAAAAGTCTACCTTTGCATATCATTTCGGTTTAATAGCAGTAGAAAATACCTATGTATGTAACAGAGTCTTGACACATGTTGTACTTGTAGCCTCACATGAACCTTTTATTAATTTGATAGACATACCCTGCCCACACCTGCTTTTGATTTTTGGGTTACATTGATAGTGTTATCATGGGCTGGGTCTAGGAACAGAAAGAGTTGTTCTACAAAAAACATTGTACAGTAGATGAAAATGTGGGCCTAAGTTAAACAGCATCTGCAAAATGCTTACTGTAAGTGCTATATGATTTACAACTGACTCATCTGATACTAATGAGAATATAAACTTGAAAATAACTGATCCCGGTAAAGAAAAGAACTAATACTTACCTGTCTCACTGCCTTCAGAGTAAATATTCACGCTCATTAATGGCTGCAGTGCCAAAAGACTCTTTGAAATCAAACAGTTGTGGGTGTGTCAGATGCTTGGTCCTTCTTGAAGCACTGTTGTTCCATCTACCAGGTTCTGATGCTACAGGACATAGTTGTGACATAATGGGGGAGATGTACTAAAGCTGGTGCACACAGAATCTGGGGCAGCTGTGCATAGTAACCAATCTGCTTCTAACTTCAGCTTGTTCAATTAAGCTTTGGCAATAAAACGTAGAAGCTAATTGGTTACTATGCAAACTACACCAGATTCTGTGTGCATCAGCTTTAGTAAATCTTCCCCAATTCCCCAGATCAAATAACAGAACTCAGCCAGGGATCAGGCATTAAGGCAGGTAAGCAGTTAACTTCACATTTTTATTCTAACAATAGTAACTTAAAGAAACACTTACATTCGTAAACGGTCTCTAGATATCTACACATTTGATTCAACATTTACATCCCATGGTTCATGAAGTCAAACATGCTGCACTTTTCCTGGCAATTAGACTGCCTTTGCAGAATAAAATATAACATAAGAGAAATGATTTAAATGTGGATGTTTACTTGATAAAATTTGTTTTTTTAAAGTTCATAACCTGAAGTAATATTGGTTCTTCCAGAGACTGCACACTGTGACAATAAAATACACATCTATCTGAATTTGTAATTCACAGTAGTCATCAGCTCACTGCTATTTACACAGCAAAAATCAATAAAGACACCATATCTGATGCCAACTTAGACAACCATTTGTGAATCAAACAGGAACAAATCTAACCCAGATGATAATTGAATTTATTTTGAGAACTGGAAAACGTGACACATTTTCTTACAAAAAGAAAAAATAATGA